>NW_020203381.1:0-20716 GCF_001531365.2 Cynara cardunculus var. scolymus | reverse complement strand
TAAAATACAATGGGAGTATTTGGAAATAGGAAACGAGGGCTTTTGATATGAATACCGATTCTACCCTTTTTTCTTAAATAAAATGAATATTAATTATTTTTTAATTTTTAATTTCCTAAAATAAAATAATATAATTTAGGCCATTGATMAARAAAATGGACGGATGAGATTGGTTTACACGGTTTACACGGTTTATATAAATGGGTCAAGTTTTCATTTGAACGCTCCTCTATATATATATAGTTGTGTTCATATGGTTCTTACATTAACAAAAAAATCATAGAATTTTTGATTTTGTAACTCTCAATTAATTAATGATTTGGGAGTTACATACATTTTTTTACCTAAATACCCTTTTCAACATTGTTCACTTATCTTTATGCAATTTTAAATTTAAAAAATTAAGTTTTTATCATGATTAATTACAACCATTTATTGAAAGATTGAATGGCCAAGATCGGTTAACAAAGTTAATACAAAAACTTTGGTTAACATTTGATCTTACCCCTATATATATATATATCTATAGGGTTGGGTTCACGTGAAACCAACTTGTCTTCGTGAGACCCCTGTCCACTTTTTTACACTTGAAACTTCACAGCAAAATGTTGTGAAGGTAAAAGAAAACCGAACCTTCACAACAAAAACACCTTGAGCAGATCGACGATGGGAAGCAATGAAAACTCGGTTCACCTCAAAGTATTTGTCGACAAAAAGAAGAAAAAAGTGATGTTCGCAGAAGCGGAAGAAGACTTTGTTGAAATTCTCTTTAGTTTCTTCACTTTGCCGCTCGGAACAATCGCAAGACTCTCACACACGTTAGCGGACTCGCAGAGTACAAAAGTTGGAAGCTTGACTTCCTTGTATGAAAGTGTTGTGAATCTAAATGATCAGCATTTCTCTAACAAACATTCTAAGGATGCACTTGTTATTCCAMACAATTCATCGGTTTCTGTTCTCCGGAAGCTGAAAATAAATCTAGACGACACGAAGCCCGTCAGTAATACTACTGTCGTTGGTAGTCACGACGATGCAGTATTTGTCAAAAAGAAGACATCGTTCATCATCACCGACGATCTCAACGTAGTACCCGTGTTGCTGGATTCAAGCATCGAACTCCTTAATTCCCTTGGTGTTGAATACATTGATTTGCTAGATGGGAGAACCATTTGCTTTGGCTTGGAAGAGGTAAGTTTTTGATTCTTGCTACAACAGGATTGGTTTTATTTTAAAATGTCTAAATATCTTAATAAAATACTTTATAGGACTTAAGTTTATAGAACAAACCAAAAATACGTCTCATCTAAAAGTATTACAATAGGTTTACATGACGCTTATAAGCGTTTTAACAAGTTTTTTGAATGTTTTTTTAAAATAAAGTGTCGTATTAACTATTTTATACGACATTTTTAAAAAAGAGTTTAGTACAAAACGATTGGTTTACATGACAAAGCATCTTATAAAATACTTTACTCTCAAAATAAGTGTTCACGTTACTATTTTAGTTTGTTTCAAAATAAGTTTCTACTTTCAAAAGTGAATGTCTACTTTCTCATGTTACCCTTAATTATAAGGTGAATAAAAAAAATTTCTCTATAATTAAAAGTAAAATTGTCATTTTATTAATTAAAAAATGTAATAATTAAACAATCCTAAAAGTATGTGACATTTTCATTATGAACATTTATTTTGGGACAGAGGGAGTAGTTAATAAGAAACTTTAGTTTAAAAGTGTCGTAAAAACTTGTTAAAACATATAAAAACGTCCTATAAACCTATTATAATGCTTTTAAATAAAAATGATTTATAGTTTGGTCTAACTTAAGTTCTATAAAGTATTCTATTAAGACGTTTAGACATTCTAGACATCCTATAAAGCCAATTTTGTTGTAGTGTATATCCGTTTCTAGAATTATTTTAAAGAAATATGTCTTGATTATCTTCTTCAAATTACTATTTCAGTCTTCCAATCTACTCAAGTGGTCGTTATTGACAAAAAGTCCTTTGACAAATCTGGTTCTTCCGAGAAGTAAATCATGCTCGTGCTCGAGCTCATGCTTGTGTTGTTGTTCATACCCATCGTCCATCGCAAACTCTACCTTGAGCAATTCAACTTCGATTTCGAAGAACTCAGGCCAGTCACAGACTATAAAACTACTAGTACAAAAATCAAAGAAGAAGGTATTATGTGCACAAGTTGAGAATTTCTTTGTGGAACTTCTCTTCAGCTTCCTAACAATCCCATTGGGTGCCGTAAAACGTTTAACAAAGGATAATTCTTCTCCGATGGGTATAGATAATTTGTACGATAGTATTTCAAGTTTCGGAGATCGGAAATACTTGAAATCCGAGGACGTCACGACCATGTTACTTTGCCCGAAACTCGCAGCTAATTATCTGCGTGTGACCGACTTTCTTCCCATTTACGATGTAAATACAAGCAAGGGTCATTTCCTTAAGGAACAAACGACATTTATAGTTTATGATGATCTAGAAATAACAGTGTCACCGTCTATATCAACRATTTCGAAGTTCAACACACTTGGCATTTCTGTTGGTGATATCGAGGTTATCGAAGCGAGCGTAGGTGAACAAGAGGTAAGTTATCATTTAGAAACGTGATTAGGGGTTTAAGACGCCAAGAGACAGTCTCAGTATATTGTTTTAYAAGACRGGTGTGTTATCTAAAGGTGGTGCAATAAGTTTATATAACAAAATTTCGATGTTTTAACAAGTTTTTTAGGACAAATCTTAAAATAAAGCGTTGTATTAATTATTTTATAGGATACATTTGAAAAATGTCCTATAAACACTTTTTTATAAGACATTTTTTCWGATGGTATTCTACAAAATAGTTGGTATGACGTTTATTAAAAGTGTCTAAGAAAATCTAAAGATGCTCAAAAGCATCCTATAAACCTATTGCAACACTTTTAGATAGGATATTTTGATGTTTGATCCTAAAAAGTTATGTGTTGGTGAGACACTTACACAATTTTTATCGTCTTAATATAAATTTAATTTTGTTGCAGTGATTATAAACAAGAGAGGAAGTATAGATGGAATAATAATTGTATTTTGGACACCCTTTTCTTGATTATGCAGGCACTTTTAATCCTCAAAGCTTCTATCACCTCAACATCGGCTTTAACCGATTGCCTCGATGCGCTTATGAAGAAGCCAAAGGCATCGACTTGAAGCCCTAATTCGGTTGCTCATGGATTCAGTCATGATATTTGTGTCTTGTACTAGTATTGTTAATGGTTTACGCTCTTGTGTTATGACTTTGTGTATATGTTTATCGTTATTTCTATTGCAAAAATTGTACTTGATGATGGAATAGTTGTGGATTTATATTGTTTAAAATGATTTCAGTTGAGAAAGCCATGATAAAGTGACCCTGATATTTAGGTGTCAGTGTTAGCATATTGAAATCAGTTCCAATTTTTCGTTCAACTTCATCGGGACCTTTGGTTACTAACATTAGAAACAACAAACCATGTTAGCCATATCGAAAACTGAATACTGAAAGGTACCCAAACCTTTGGTCACGGGAAACAAAAGGGTTTTAGCCTGTGGCGGATCCGTAATTTTTACCTAGTGGATAGATTAAAGACCCGCAAAGTCGTCCGATGTGTTTTTAGCTTAATTCCACCTTTTTGAGGAACTTTTTTGTAGATTTCGAGGGACTTATCGGTTTTTTTGTTGATTTCGAGGGACTTTTCCTGTTTTTTTGGTTGATTTAAGAGATTTTTCTTTTGCTTTTTGATTGATTTTTTTCGATGTACTTTCTTCGGTTGGTGGAGGACARACGAAAAATCACTAGAGGGAATTATAGTAGTTTTTTTAACCTTCGATAAAAGATATTTTTTATGGGGCCCATCCCCCCACCTTTTACAAACTACATCCGCCCCTGGTTTTGGCAACGACTTTTATCGTCACTAAAAGTCCACGTTATAAATAGTTTATAATGACGACATATCCTCGTTATAGCTTGTGGTTGAAACATATCGTTGCTAAAAAAAGGCATTGCCAAAGCATACTTTTCTTATATAACTATGGATGTGCTTACATATTCAAATGAGAACTATGAGATTTGATGTCCTTCCCATTTCAGCTCCCCATCATCACTTTCTGAATCCACAACTTAGCAATTAAGGTGTCATTTATCAAACGCTTACTCGGGTAAGCACTTACCAAGTCACTTTATTTTACCGGATGAATATGACAAGGACTAAGAATCTTACCCGATAAGAACGAAGACAAAAATCTCAAGTCTTATCCAGTAAGTGAAGACGAGAACTCTTACCATGGTTAGCACTTACCGGGATAAATTGTTGCATACGATGCGTTTTAATGAATAAAATATTGCCCAGTAAGTAAGCGATATTGTTGAATTTTACCGTTAAATGCTTACAGGGTAAGTGTCTAGGTAAATGGCCCCTAAGTTTCAATAGGGAGCCTAATCTCTCATACAAATATGGCACATGAAGCACGTGTTTAATTTGTTTCAATCCAGATATATCATTTATCAAAAACAAAAATAATACATTATCCAAGTTATAACATATTAAAACTTTTAAATAAGACAGAAATGTGAAACCTTCGAAAATCGTTCATCAAAATGGATTATTATAACTTGCTTCGTAAAGAAATACTCAATCGATAACGTTGTTCACGTGTATGATCATTATGGTTATATTTGGTAAACTAACTAATAAGTTAGGAACCGTATACTAAACATTTACTTGGTAAGTGCTTACCATATAAATTTCTTTATCGGCATGAGAAGGACCAAAAATCTTACCGGGTAAGAGCGATGAGAATGATGAAGAGTCTTACCCAGTAAGTGAGGATGCCGACTCTTACCCAAGTAAGCGCCTGCCAAGTAAATTGTTGCATTCGATATGTTTAGATGTACTAAAATCTTGCGCATCAAAATAAATCATAATGTTGACTCCTATCGATAAGCGCTTATCAGATAAACAATTGGGTAAACGGCTCCAAAGTTTAATTTCAATGCTGTAATAACAACGTCGTTGATATTAAGTAAATTACCTCTTTGTGGATTACATAATCCACCAACACATAAATATATATACAAATGGTTGTTATTTGTTAATTAAACTTTGAATCATGTGATCTGTTTTCATGAGACCAATTTTTTACAGTAAAATATTGTGAAAGTAACCTTCATAATGTTTTTGCTGTAAATGTATGACTTTTTTTTACTTTTACAGGGTTTTGTTGTGAAGTTTCAAGTATAAAAAAATGGTATCACGGGTCTCACATGAACCCAACCCTGTTAACAACACGCACACACACACACACACACACACACATATATATATATATATATATATATGTATGTATAAAACCTACAATCAGTTGTTCATAAAAGATATAAAGTTGTCTTAATTATCATTTAACAAGTTCATCGTTTGCCGTCAAATGGTTCCATACATCATCTTTTAACAAGTTCATCTCTCTCAAATGTCATAAACATTGTTTCAACCTCCTTAGATTCTTCCTCATGCATCCTCGCTTTCATCTTCTCGTCTTTCTTGCAATACTTTATTGTATGCCCATACCTGTGTTTCTACTAAAAGGTCTTCCACTTCTTTTCCCATTGGAAGGCCCTTCACCGTATTTATCTTTGTCATGGTCTCCATAAGAATTCCTTTCATAATCCTTACCCTTTCCTCTTGACGTAACGTAACTTGTCAATAAAAAGCTTGTTCCATAGGTCTATCATCAAAGTTTCCCATTCGAAGTTCATGGGACTGAAGTGTCCTCAACAAATTTTCCAACGAAAGTAACGACAAAAGCAAGGACTGAGTGTCTTACACAGTAAGTGAAGGTGACGACTTTTACTCGGTTAGTATTTATCGGGTAGATTTTTATATACAATATTATTTTAATGGACTAAAATCTTGTTAGGTAATTTTATCCGTAAACACTTACCAAATAAGTATTTAACTAAAAGGCGCCCAACTCTCATCCAGGGCCCAGCTCAAATTTCATACCCGACTCTTCGTCTCTTACACCCGACGTTTCAATCTTCCTGGCATTTTGCCGGTTCTTCTTCCCTTCCTTCTGACTTAATGACGACCTCCATGAACCCGAATCCAAATGGCTCCACACATCAACGACTATATTTTGGTTCTTTGTCCAGGTACTTTCTCTTCCATTTTGGTTCTTCGCCCAGACGCCCTTTTCTTCTGAGTTCTGACCTTCGATCTTTCAACCGACAACCAATATCACCTTGTTGACTCTATTTCACTTCTGCTGTTCGTTGGACGACAGGACGGGCCTGTACTTCACACATCAACGACGGTATTTTTCTTTCCAGATTATTATTTGGCTATTTGAGACATCATAATTCATAAAACTCTGTTGTTCTGGTGGAATTGGTAGGCCAAAATATATGAATTCATTCCAAATTAACAGACTTCTAAAAGCTGTTAAAGCAAATTTAGAGGTTAATTGATGATGGATTGTTGATATAAATCAGAAAATAAGCGATTATAGCTCGACTTGTTTTCCATTTGACTTATTGAGACCTGTTATTGAGCAATACACACACACAGATTTGTCGGTAGTCGTCCATGTAGCAGATTTGCAATGGTGAAATATTTTAAACGGGTACATGAGGGGAATTTGTGATGTTGTTAAAACCCAGTGATGAAGTTGTTTGAAAGTTTTTTAGATTACCAATCTCGTTCCAGGTTTTTGATTTGGGTTACCGATTTTGTTTTTGGTTTTGCTTTGAGTTGCCGATTTTGTTTCTGGTTTTGATTTGGGCTACCGACTGTTTACTTCCCTTTTCTACTCTTATCAGAAAGTTATTATTTCATTCCGATTTGTGATCCAACTTGTTTTGGAAGTTGAATCAAGATTCAAGCAGGCTAAGAACACACATGGGCATCCCTTGCATTGCTATATGTCAATGCAATTTTGTTAAGTATTCAATTGGTAACTAACTTCAACAATTTGTTTATTCTTCTTGATCTCTACATCATTTCGCTTATGGTTAGCACTTCTGACTTCACTACCCATTTTGCCATTCATGCCCGCATTCTGTTTGTTTTTATTCCTATTCATTGAAATTGATTATGTAAAGTAGTTTTCCATCTGTTTTTTTAACTTTTAAGTCGATGGGTTTAAAGAAGATGGGTTTGCCTATAGCTTGATTTTGTTGACAAGCAAAAAGGTCATATGGGTTTTTTTTATAAAGTTCGCATCAGTGGCAATCTTGGGATTGTGTTTTGTGTTTGTTTGGTATATGTTTTTTCCTTCAGCTTTTTCTCTCACATCTCAAAGAAGCAGTTTTGGTGGAATGGCAGAACCCATTTCAGATAAGGGGTAATTAAGAAAAAGCAGATCTTCTGTTGTTCCAATCAAGAATAAACCCAATCTGAATTTGGGAACGATGGAGGAGAAGAAAGGGGTTAATGGGTCACTAGGATTAGATGTTGTTGATGGACCTAAAGATAATAAGAAAGAAGGAAAGGTGTGAAGACAGTTAAAGTGAATGAGAAAGAGGAGTACGTGTTAACAGGTGTAACAGGGCCTCCAAAAAAATTAGGACGGCCCTGCTCTCAACATATTTCCATCAAATTCACAACGTAAAGTTTACAAATGTACCATTTTAACTTTATCCTCTCCTTGGTAATCTTGTAAAGTGTTTCCCATGCCTTTTTTGATGTTGAAGATGAAGAAGTTCTTCCAAAAATTACTTCATCCACAGTCTGAAATATAAAGAACAAAGCTTTCCTGTCCTTATTTTCTTTCAATTTGTTGTTTTGTTGGGCTGTTAAAGCGGTAGGATTTTGGGTTCTTGTAATCCATCCTCAACCAAGTTTCATAGATCCTGAGATTTGTAAAACATCTTCATTTGAATACCCCATTTGGTGATAGTTACTTCTATTTAATTTTGGAATAGAGGTCTGGAAAACATTGTTGTTGTGCGAAGCCATCATCTTCTGCATTTTGTTTTTTTGCATGTTTCTTCAATATGAAGGGTACCCGCATAATGTAGCGAGATACATCTCGATTTTAGTGTTTTGGTTTTTTTGTCTTAGTTGATGTTATAATACGGTTTTAGTGGTTTTGAGAAAGCGATAATGTTTTTATTTTTCAATAAAATATAAATATGAAGATATCATTAATAAAAATTTGGTATTAGTACCAAACTAACTATTTAAAATTTCTCGTTTTTTTGTGTATTCCTTTAATTTATTTTTTATTTTTGGTTTAATAATATAAATTTTTATAAAGATAATAATTAAGTATTTTGTTAGAACTCAATGATTATCCTAATTATATAATGTTTATTCTCTATTTGGTTATGTTTATCTGAAGTTAGTTACACAAATTCAAACATGAAACTTTAATGAGTTGTACTTATGCACTATTTACTTGTAGTCTTGAATTTTAAGTAATATGCATCAATACATAGTACTTTATAAAAATTGGTTTTTACGAGTTTTTGGCAAATGCTTTATAATATAGTATAGATATAAATAAATACACCTAATAATTGCCATTAACTGTCACAATGGTTTCCAATCATTGCAACGGTTCAAAACAGACCTACCATTTCCAAATTGACACTTAATTAGACATAATACTAAATCTAGATTAACCTTTCAGAGAGCTAGACCATGGGAGGAATGGCGCCAGCCTCCCTGGACCACTCTCTTTAGGGCAGCAGTGCATGCATATGCTTTGTGGGCACCAGTGGGTTTAGGGTTCAGTTTGATATTAAGTAATCAGTAGTCAGGAGCTCATATCTCATAGCATTACTCACATGAGCATGGCTTGTCACTCTTGATTTCTTAAATGAGATTGGCAATATCATGTTTTTTTCACAGGGTGTAGAGCTTCATAAAATACTGTTGTAACTAACTCTGCAGTCTCTGTCTTGGTCAGCTCTCATGACACCAAACGTAGCCAAGTATGTGAGCAAAGACCCACTGCAGATCCTCTAGTTGTGTGGTTAAACATGTAGTGGTTCAAGCCAGCTGCAATACAAAGTCCAGGGCCAATTTCCAGAAGCTTGGTGTCAACCTTGACATCAGAGGGATCCACAACTGTGTTGACGGGCAGGTTAGCAGGAACACGGAGACCCTTGGTTGACACAACAACACCAATTGTGAACTTGTTAGGGCTTCCTTCCAGTGGTTGCGCATAAGCAGTGTAGTATTCTTGACTCTCATATGATTCAAACAGTCCAAAATGAACACTTAGAGAATGAACATCACTGTGCTGAGGCCTTGCCTGAAGGAGCTTATGTTCTTGCTGGTTATGCTGTTGCATCAATGTTCCGGTTTGGACTGTTTGAATCATATGAGAGTCAAGAATACTATACTACTTTTGCGCAAACACTGGAAGGAAGCCCTAACAAGTTCACAATAGGTGGTGTTGTGTCGTCCAAGGGTCTCCCTGTTCCTGCTAACCTGCCCGTCGGCACAGTTGTGGTCTCCATGGTGGAGCCCTGTCTCACATTGCTCAATGTACTATGTTGTCAGCCATGGACTTACACAAACATCATCCTTTGACTCATATCTCCCTGAGATTTGCTTCCTACATGGTTAACCTGGCAAAACATGCACTGCTACTGCTGGCAGGTCAGACTGAAACTACTGCAACAGGTATTGTCATCAAAGTAGCTGCACTAACTGATAGGGTTTTTGAACTGAAATTCTACCCTTTCATTAAGGTATCTACTTCCTTGCTAATTATGTTCAGACCCCGTGGCTACATGCCAATTGAAAACAAGGTTTACCCTTCCAATGGATCCCAACTGTTGATTAGACATAATATTAAATCTAGATTAACCTTTCAACACTCCTTAAGCTAAGATTAATATAGAACCAATTAAGCTTAGACTTTATCTTCTTGAAGCATTCAACTATCAAGCCTTCATATCATATTTTACAGAAATCGCTATGGAGAGCATCATCCACAGCCTTAAACATATCATTTTTTGCTGTCAAATGGTTCCATACATCATTTTTTTACAAGTTCATATCTCTCAAATGTCATAAACATTGTTTCAACCTTTTTAGACTTTTTTTCTTGCATAAACTTTTTGATCTTTATGGATGTTGTTAACTTGATCAGATACGATGGGAAGCAAAGAAAAATCAGTTTACTTGAAAGTATTCATCGACAAAAAGAAGAAAAAAGTGATGTTTGCGGAAACAGAAGAAGACTTGGTTGAAATTCTCTTCAGTTTTTTCATGTTGCCTCTGGGAACAATTGCAAGACTCTCAAGCTCACATTCAGACTTGCAGGTTGGAAGCTTGACTTGTTTGTATGAAAGTATTTTGAATCTTGATGATAAACATTTTACTAACAGCTATTGTAAGGATATACTGGTTAATCCAGTCAATGCATCAGCTTCTGTTTTCCAGAAGCTGAAAGTAAATCTAGATGACAGAAATCCATTTGGTGCCACTGTCGGTGATAGTGAGGGTATTGCAGTGTTGGTCAAAAACAAGTCATCTTTCATCGTCACTGATGATCTTAATATACTTCCTGTGTTGCCCAATACAAGCATCATACTCCTTAATTCTCTTGGTCTTGGAGACATTGATTTGCTGGATGAAAGGACCATGCGTTTGGGCATAGCAGAGGTAATGTTTTTATTTATTTATAGCGGTTTGGATCATTTATCAAGAATATATCGTTTAACGCTAACTTTCCCCTTCAAATTATTATTTCAGTTTTTGAATCTTCTCAAGTGGTCATTAGTGACAAATAATTCTTTGACAAATCTAGTGTACGGGGGAACTAAATTGTGCTCCTGTTCATGCTTGTGCTCTTTGTGCATCGCAAACTCAACATTACATAATTCAACTTTGATTTTAAACGACTCTTGCCAGCGTCATACGATCAAACTACTGGTGCAAAAATCAAAGTTGATTGTATTATGTGCAGAAGTGGAGAATTTTTTTGTGGAATTGCTCTTCAGCTTCCTAACCATCCCATTAAGTACTGTAAAACGTTTAACAATGGATAATTCTTCTCCGTTGGCTATAAATAATCTGTTCGGGAGTATTACAAGATTAGGAGATGGAGAATACTTGAAATCTGAAGATGTCAAGACCATGTTACTTAGCCCAAAGGTTGCACCTAATTATCAACGTGTTACTGAACTTTTGCCGATTTATGACCCAAGAGTATGCTCAGGTCATTTCCTCAAGAAACATGCAACATTCATTGTTTCTGATGATCTGAAAGTAACAGTTTCACCATCTACTTCTATAATTTCTGTGTTGAACACAATTGGCATTCCTGATGTGGAGGTTGTGGAAGTGAGCATTGGTAAACAAGAGGTAAGCTATATATCATTTAGAAACATGAATGATGAATACATTTTCTAGTTAGTTTTATATGCATTACACCCTTGATTATGCAGGCACTTGCAATTCTCAAAGCTTCACTAACCTCGACATCAGTTTTAACTGATTGCCTCATTGCATTTACAAGGAAACAAAAGGCAGAACCGTCGTCTTAAATCCCCAATACATGTGTTGCTGGTAGATCTAGTCATGATATTTCTGTTTTGTATTGATATTAATGTTAATCCTTTACAATGTTAATCCTTTACACTGGTGCATTCAACTTTGTGTACTGCCATTTGCAAAGCTTACTTGAATGAAATTTATCAGTGGATCTTTATCATTTACGTGATTTTAGTTCAGAAAAACCTAGATATATATGTTTTAGTACATATACACACATATATATATATATATATATATATATACTAGAATGGTACTCGCACAATGCAGCGAGATACATTTTGATTTTAATGTTTCATTTTATATTTTGCTCCATCTTTGATACGATATTGGTTTCACATGAGATTTTTGTAGTTGTTGGATTAGATGGGTATAAGTAGACTTAACGGTTCTATGTTTTCTCTCCTCTTCAACTTGGTCTATGGTACGAAAAATCGTCCCCCATGAGCCAGGGTTTGCCGTTGTTTGGTGGTGCTCCAATTACAACCTCGGGCATCGAGAAAAAGGTTTGCTCTATCTTTGATATGATATTGGTTTCACATGAGATTTTTGTAGTTGTGAGATCAGATGCGTATAAGTATAATTAGTGCGTGGTATTGTTTAAAGGATCTATTGACCACAAAGGTTAAATTGTCCTTGATGCAAAACAAACAAATGGAGCCTCTAAAATAAAATGTTTGCATTGGTATTTATGGGAATAGTCTTCTTTTTTGTTTGTTTCTTTTAACAACCTTAAATTTTTATTTGAGTTTTGTATATTTGGAATGATCCTGTTTTTGCTGAATTTTTAGGCTTCCTCTAAAACCGATCTTTTTCTCTCTTTTTGCTGCGTTCTTTTTAAAAATTTTACAGTACATGGGCTCTTTTTTGGTTGTGTGTTTCCTCTATGATTCGATCGCTTTCCTTTTGGTTGTGGCCAAAATGGGCCCATGCCCAGCCCAGGGCTGGTAAGGCCCAGTTATTGACCGACAGTCCGAGGCCAGTTACGGTTTTTATGAAAACTCAAAGCCGGCCTTGCTCGAAGACCAGGTATGGGACTTTCGAATATGTCATAAACTGACCACACTTTTCTTGACTCATAGAAGTAGTGAAGACTTATTGTTTGGTATTGTTTAAAGGATCTATTGAATTCTAATATGATTGGTTTATTCTCTGTTCATTCGGATGTGTGTTTAGATAGTACGATGATGTAAAGGTTATAAATTAATCATACTTGATGGGGATTTCAAGATTTCATTCTTAAAGTTTTTTAAATATTACAACACTAAACTTTAAAAAATGTAATTATAGAAACATTTATAACTTTTTTGTGTGAAAAAGATTTAAAAAATATTTTAAGTGTATTTAAATGACCCATTAGAGATTTTAAAGCAGATTTCAATAAGATATCATACATAAAAAATTCTTCAAACAAGTTTTTTTTTTATGTTGAAAGTTAAACTTTGATGAAAAAGTTTAGGACCAATTTGGCCAGTCCGAGACCAGTTCTAGGGGCCGGGATTTGTACATGGAGAACAGGTCGGATGTTCTTGGTCAGGAGTCAGGACTGCATCCGGGATGTTAAATTATATATGTTTCTATCAATCTACTATGTTATATGTGTTCAAGTTTTACCACGATTTTACTAAGTAATCATCCTAAATAATGTGTAGCTAACTGTACTGCATATCATTGGCAATGGCGGCATAATAAATATGTGAAAGCGGAAACCGGGGTAAGAATCAACAAAGTTATCTTTGTTTCTTTCAATCTACTATGTTATTTGTGTCCAAGCTTTATCATGATTTTACTAAGTAATTATTCTCACTAATGTGTAGCATAATGGGTTTATGAACGTTTTGCTTGCAAAAATTACTATTTTTTTTTTACTTTTATACTTTTATGGATTTAGCCTCTTTATCGTCCATCAAAGACGCTTGGATCGAGCGACATCGGCGGTTGAATTTGGGATGAAGTAGCTACTGCCTCCAAATTGTTACTACTACAATAAAGTTGGGTTTATAGGACACTTCCAATTTTTAATCATCCTAATAGACCTCTTTATAAGACCTAATTTATAGGACCAAAAAAATAAAGTGTCATATTTAAAGGCGTTGTAATAAGTTTATATGACGTTTTGACGTCGCAATAAGTTTTTTAAGACACTTTTAATATAAAGCGTCCCATTAGCAACTTTATAGGACACTATTTGAAAAATTGTCTTGTAAAAACAAGTATCCTATAAAAAATGAGTTTGTAGGACACTTTCTAAAAAATGTTCTATAAAGTTGTTAATGTGATACTTTGTATCGAGAATGTCCTAAAAAACTTATTAAGACGCCCAAAAACGTCATATAAACTTATTACAACACCTTTAGATAGGACGCTTTATATTTTGGTTCTATAAATTAAGTCCTATAAAGCGCTCTATTGAGACGTTTAAAGATTGGAGATGTCCTATAAACTTAATTTTGATGTACAATGTAGGTAATTCTCACTATATTTAGTTCTAATAATTCATGTAATATATTTGGATATTTGCCCTTTGTTTGCATATGTTCTATTAATATTAATGAAATGTCTACAAGTCCTCCATTCGGTAGCTGCAAAACTAACAAAGGGGCAATGAGTTAACCCAATGAATTGTATAGAAAACAAAGCCCGGTCTAAAGGCATTTGTTCCTTTTTCTGGTCTGCTAAACATAGGGATGTTCAAAAAAGCCGTTGAGCAGTCTGACAGTCCGATCAGGTTTGGAAAATAGCAAAACCGGGCGGTCCGGTCCGGTCTGCAGTTTAGAACCTTTTTTGGGCGGTTTGGACCAAACCGACCGCCAAATATATAGATATATATATATATATATATATCTATATCTATTTTAATATTAGCAAGCTCAACTTTTTTAACTTATTGGCTATGATCCAGATATATCCCTAAGCCTAACATTTAACATAATCAAAATCGACGACTAAAGCCATTGAACATATCGACACACATTTGATATTGACGGTMTCCAAATTTTGAAATTACTCAAGAACTCCATCAATCTATTAATCTTTCTAATCCATGATTTGATTTTGGCGCACATCATCATGACATCAACCAAGTGATTCAACCGACTTAGACTTGGCTTCTATTACATAGGTTATTTTGGTTTATCTTTATCTGTTTCTTTGTATACTAGAATGATTTTAGAAATGAATCCGTTTGAGGAGAGGCTGACGTCTGTTTAGCTTGTCTGATTTGATTAAGAACAATTACCCACCCATAGACTAGCACACATCACCCAAGAATCTGAGTAAGGTATCTGGTTGGGTGTTCTACAAATCATGGTATGGCATATACTTTGTCTGAATGGAAACATAACTTGATTTCAAACCAACATAGAAAGTTTCTTCTAGTTTTGCTTCACTAATGAATAAAGTGATGAGAATCTTAGTTGAAGTGTGAGTCTGAACAAAGAAACTGGAAATCCATTTAAACCCGAATCACATTTCAATCTTTCGCGGTCTCAATCAGACGACGAAGACACGAAAAAGGTGGTTAGCTTGATCACAGACCGATGGGAAGCAACGCGAGATCAGTTTGCCTGAAAGTATTCGTGGACAAAAAGAAGAAAAAAGTGATGTTTGCGGAAGCAGATCAAGACTTTGTCGAAATTCTCTTCAGTTTTCTCACTTTGCCGCTGGGAAAAATCGCAAGACTCTCGATCAATCACGAGGACGAAAAGAATGTAAAAGTTGGAAGCTTGACGTCTCTATACGAAAGTGTTGTGAATCTTGACATCGAGCGTTTCTCCAACGAGGAGTGTAAAGTTGCGTTGGTTAATCCAAGAAATTCATCGGCTGATCTTTGTCAGAAACTGAAAGTAAATCTAAACGAGATGAAGCCAACCATCGATGATTCTAACGACGATGATCATGGTGATGCGGTGTTGATAAAAGAGAAGGGATCGTTCCTCATCACGGATGATCTCAACATTATACCCGTCTTGCTCGACAGAGGCATCGAACTCTTTAACACTCTTGGTGTCGATTACATTGATTTGCTAGATGAGAGAACTGTCGTATTCGGCTTGGAAGAGGTAACATTTTGGTTAAATTATCGGTGTGTATGTTTTAAGAAAATCATCGGTTGGACTCTCACGTCCACCTAGCACTGTAACAAAATCAGGTTTATAGGATGCTAAGAATGTCCAAGTGTCATAATAGATCGTTTTATATATCTTAAGTTTATAGGACAAATAATAATACGTCTTATCTAAAATTGTTAGTTATAAGTATATACGACGTTTTTGGATATCTTAATAAGTTTTAAAATAAAGAGTCGCATTAGCTATTTTGTAGAACATTTTGAAAAGTGTTCTATGAACACATCTTTTTATATGACACTTGTTTTTGTAATACACTTTTTCAAATAGCATCATATAAAATAGTTAATACAACGTTTTATTTTAAAAGTGTCCTAAAAAGTTTGTTAAGACACCCAAAAGCGTCCTAAACTTATTGCGACACTCTTAGATAAGACGTCTGATCCTATAAAATGAACTCCTATAAAGTAGTCTATTGGGATACTTAAACATTTTTGGCGTCTTGTAAACCTAGTTTTGTTGTAGTGTAGACACAGTCCATCTAGGCTCTATATTTGTCTGGATTTAAAGGGGTTCCACATATTATAACAGTTTCGTTCTGACACCGGCTTCAATTACTATTTCAGTTTTCAAATCTACTCAAGTGGTCATTGTTAACAAATAATCCATTGACGAATCTCGTTCTTGGAGGAAGTAAAACGTTCCCGTGTTCATCGTGCATCACGAATTCGACACCAAGTAGTTCACATTTGCCGTCAAGTGAATCGGTCCAGCCTCAGACGATGAAACTACTCGTCCAGAAATCAAAGAAGAAGGTCTTATGTGCACAAGTCGAGAAGTTTTTTATAGAACTGCTCTTCAGCTTTCTAACGATCCCGTTGGGCGCTGTAAAACGTTTAACGATGGATAATTCTTCTCCGATGGCTATAGATAATCTGTACAATAGTATTTCGAGTTTAGGAGATKGWAACTACTTGAAATCTGAGGATGTCAAGACCATGTTACTTTCCCCGACGATTGCAGCTAATTATCTTCGTGTGACGGATTTTCTGCCTATTTACGCAGCAAATACACGGTTAGGTAGTTTCACGAAGGAGCAACCAACATTCATCGTCTCGGATGATCTCGAAGTATCGCTCCCACCATCTATTTCTACGATTTCAAAATTCAACACTCTTGGCATTCCTGTTGGTGATATTGAGGTTCTGGAAGTGAGCATCGGTGAACAAGAGGTAAAATTTTCTAGTAACTTAGTGAGATTAGCTCAACTGACAATAAAATTTGGCCTTCTAAAGAACTTTTACAGAGGTCACCGGTTCGAGTCCTACAAGGTCACCGGGATTTTCCTGGTTGGCTGTTCAGTTCTTTACGGCCTTGGGATTAGCCGAGGTGCGTGTAAGTTAGACCGAACACCCACGTTTAACAAAAAGAAATTCTAGTACTAACGTAGAGAACAGAGAGAACGAACTATAGATTTCTTACATACGCCACACTCTACAAAAACATGGGCGTTTTGGGATGCTTAACTGTCCGTGGACATCTTAACAGAGTATTTAATGAGATTATTATGTAAAATTATGCAGTTTCTTTTATTTTCGGTTCTATTATTTACTGTTTATACATCTAACCAAACATCTGTATTTATTTGATTATGTAGGCACTTTCGATTCTAAAAGCTTCTCTCACTTCGACATCAACTTTAACCGATTGCCTCTATGCATTTACGAAGGCATAACCATAGACTTGAAGGTATAAATTGATCTATGACAGATATGATCGTGAAATTTAAGGTTCAGTTTGGTTTGCAGAAATGAAATGGATTTGGGGGATTTGGATTTCAAATATATTATTTATCAGTTTTTGTTAACAAATCTGTTATGGAAGTTGAGTTGGTTTTATATTTCGATAAAGTCAAATATTCTTATCTATTTTGTTCTAAACAAAATTTATCAGTTTTGGTTACAAGTATGATATATTTACTCCATCGATATATGATTTTGTGCATATGTTCGTGGATTTGAGACGTTAACATTGGGGAGCATTATTCAATTGTTCGGTTTACACGACGTTGTGCTCTCTTCATTGTGAAGACAACGATACAATATTGACAACACATTTTTGTTTGGACGATAAGCATCTATTCATTGGTTTTGTTATGGTTCTTGGTTTAATACGTAATTTTGATATTACTTTTTCTAGATTTTGTGATCAGGAGTCAAACCCGCTAAGAACCCTCCATTCTTTTTTCCGGTTGATAGGCATTGGATGGATACGTCTTGTCTAAATGAAGAGTTTGTATTATATATCGTACAACAGTGTTTTTCTACCAAGACATAATATTGGATCAACGTATTTGGATGTGAACTCAAAAAAGTGGAGCAGTCAAGTTTAGATGATAGTTTTAAGGTGTTGTTTAGTTAGTTTTTCATTAAGTCATGGATAGATAAAACTGTATGTATAGATTAATATGTCTGTATAGAATTAAAATGTTTTTGTTTGAAAGAGTTTTTTTTTTTATTTTATAGACAAAGGGAACATGTTTTCTAATTATGAGGAACATGTTTGGAAAAAACTTGACTTTCTGCATAGAATTTACTGAATAAGTTATATTCTATATCATTAAGTCACTACCAAACAGTCATATATACCTGATCGAATAAGTTGTTAGTCGCATTAAGTCCATTAAGCTGCTAACAAACAAGCCCTAAGTCTTTTTTTTACCAAAGTAAATACTATTATTGATTATAAAAAAAAAGTTCACAAGATATACTGCAATAACAAATATTTTAAGACAAAATGCATCAAAATGCAATGAAAATTATCTTCACTTTTATTTAATAGATAACTTTTTTTTTTTCTCAATTAATGTAACAACGTTTCAAAATTTTCCACTTTTTACTGATTTTAAAAGGTAGCAGAACGATCTTATAATATCAGACGACATTGATGCCAAGCTTATTATTTGATTAGTCGTAATTTTTTTATAAACCAGTATCTCTGTCATAAAATTTTACAGGATTAGCAAGCTACTAGTTAAAATATGAAAATTTGAAACTTTATCCTACATCAACCAAGACTATACTAAAAAAACTTTGTTAGAACATCTCCAACAAATTCTCTAAATTAAAGAAAATGAAAAACTATTTTAGAGATTTTGATTTTTAATTATTATCTATTTTAGAGAAATTATAGAGAATATGAGGTTAGGGAAAAACCCATAAAAATGAAAAATTAAAGAACATCCTGATAACAGTTCATTTAGATGGTATGCACACATTTAAATACACATAATTTGAATTTTTTTTGGTTTTTATGCACGTTTGCATGTTATGCATATGTGGATACCGAACATATTGCTTAAAACTTGTATGCTCATGTGTATACCGTCCAGATGACCAATTATTAGATTGTTTATTTTTTTTTTAATTTTTTATGGTTTTCGCCTTAACTTGACACCCCCCACCACACACACACACACACACTTATATATATACACACACACATACACATTAAAAGGGTATTCCCAAAATGCAACGAGATATATCTCGATTTTAATGTTTTATTTTATTCATTTTTTCTGTCAATATAATACGGTTTTATCTGATTTTTAGAAAACAATAATATTTTTATTTTTGAATGAAATATACATTTAAAAAAAATATATATCGATATTATTATTAAATTAACTAGTCAAAAATTCTTGTTTTTTGTGTAATTTTTTAATTCAATTTAGATTTATTAACAATGTAATTTATTTTTGTTTAATAATATAACTTTTATAAGAATGATAATTAAGTATTTTGTTAGAAATCAGTGATTGTTTTAATTATATTTTAAATTTTTATATTTAAAACGAGATGTTTATTATGTATTTGATTATGTTTATCTGCAGTTAGTTACACAAATTCAAAAATAGAACTTTAATAAGTTGTATTTATGCATAATATACTTGTAATATTGATTTTTAAGTAATATGTTTCAATAAACAATATTTCATGTATAAAAATGATTTTTAATAGTTTTTGTGAAAAACTTTATAATATAATATAGATATATGTATGTATGTATATCAAAATTATATGATATTTATTTTTGTTTAAAATAATAGTGCAACAAACAATGCATACAATTGGGTTGAAAATCATAAGAAGTAGGCAACAATGAAAGCCAGCATTGGTAACATCGATACCAGGTGTTTCTTACTCACGACTCTCGTTCTCCTTCAAGCTCTCAGCCTCGATCTATCTGACGCTCTGTCTCTGCCTCTGCCTCTGCCTCTCCTCTGCCTCTCGGCTTGTCCCCAGTTCTACCCTAATGCCCTTCTCAGCCAGGTATTTTCTTTCTCATTAATTGATCACTGATTAGGTTAATAACGACACTGAATCATGTGGAGTCTCTGACCAATTTCAACAGACGGTGTTGGTTTTGAATTCCTTTTCTGATAGCATCCAATTGCTTGAATGTTTTTTGTTAATTGGTTTACTAGAAAACAGTTATAGTATGCAGGGAGTTTAAACAAGGAAAACATTTCCTATCAGGGTGAAGATCTTGATTGAGATATATATAAGTTGGATTAGTCTGAAATGAAGAAGATTTCGGTTTCATATTTACGTATATTGTCTTTAGCTGCATACGAATTCTTCAGATTTTCTACAGTTAGCTAACCTAGGTGGAGTGGACTTTATGGAAAATAAAATTTGGGATTTGGTAGGAGTTCAACTAGAATGCTGACCTTTTATAGTATTTATATTTATGAAGCTGCTTTCAGCTTGATGTGTATTTTGATATTTTCCCATTTCATTTGATTTACTTTGTTGTTTGTGGGTGGATTAGGGTGAGAATTTGAAGTGCTATACTTTTGGGTCCAGAGATGGCTTCAGTATCTCAGTCTACGGTTTCATTTTCTGGGAGTATGTCTTCCGGAATTGCAGCTTCAGAGCTTCTTCGAAGCTCTAGTAATGGTGTTAATGGTGTACCACTAAGAACGCTCGGCAGAGGACATACTGGCACAAGTAAGAAACGTTTAAGCATCTCTGCAAAAGTTAGGAAGGTGAAGAAGCACGAGTACCCGTGGCCCCAGGATCCTGATCCCAATGTGAAGGGTGGAGTTCTTAG
>NW_020203380.1:16172-21045 GCF_001531365.2 Cynara cardunculus var. scolymus | reverse complement strand
TTCCATAGAGGTATTTCTGATAAGCACTCAGTCCCTCCTAAAGTATTACGTTATGCACATATGATCACAAAGAATGATCAAAAATATTATTTCATTAAAGCACAATGATCAGATAAAAATAATTTGGCTTTAAGCACGATCAATAAAGAATGAAGCGATAACGATTCGATTATTTGAGATGTATGAGAGAAATGAACGAAGATCTGTAAAAACAAGTTTACAGATTCTGATATTAAAAAAATGTATATGAATCAGTCAAAGAAAAAAATATCAGAAAACAAAATTGAATACGAACGAGTGTATTATCACCGAAAATGATTTTCGTATAAGAGACGTGATAATAACAGTTTGAAGAATAGCTGAAACAGGTATTGGAATTATGTTCGATGAGAATTTACGCAAGTAAAAACTCAAGAAATACTTGTTCAGAGAATGTACTCGTTATCTAAAAAAAAAAAAAATTCCGAAATAAATTATTGAACTTTCTAAGGAAACTCCCCCTAGAAAGTAGATTTAAGTAATGAATCTTTTAAGCTCAAAAATTTAAAATGAAAACATTTTAAGTACGGGTTCTAAACTGGGTGTTTAGAAGCCTTAGAATTTAAGCTCGGGTCCTAAACTGGATGTTTAGAAGCCTTAGTTTGAAACTCCCCCTGCATTGGTGTATCACAAAAATGATATTCTGATCAGCACAAGATGGACACACCTGCAAAACCAAATCAAGTAGATTTTGGTACCCAAACGAACTTGGGTCCTAATATGTTAGTATTTGGTTGGGGTATGTTGTAACTTCCAAACCATTTTCTATAAGATATTTTCTTTTCAGTACTATGAACAGGATGACCAGGATAAAAATATGAATCGTATGAGTAATTGTGATCATACCTGTTCTTACCTTTCCAGTTATTCTGATAACTGTTATCTCCATGCCACCTGTTGAACCATTTGTTATTGACAAATTGTTGGTTCTGCATGTTGAGCACAAAATCCTTCTGTTGCTAAGATTTATCAAATCATTAGTAGACTTCACAATGCAAGGAAGATTGTTAGTACCAACAGGTGCCTGAAATAATACAGAATCAGACTTACTAACCCAAACGCTTTTAATCTTTGAAGGATAATTGGGTGATCCAATGACATAACCTTGATAGTACTGATTAGAACGAGAATAGTTCTTAGAAACATGAGATTTAGGACTACATGAATAACTGTTCGAAGATGAACAACTATAAAAGTTTGTTTTACACTGAGAAGGAGAACCAGTTGAGCTTTGAGCACACGAAAAGTCTTTGACTTTTCGTAAAAGCTGATCTCGTTCTACAGTAACTAAATCATATTTAATTTTCAGTTCAGTTCTCTTGTTCAGTTCAGTTTCAAGGTCTGTCTTTAGRTCAGACAATTTCTTTGAAGTATCCAGGAGTTTACCTTCTAACTCCTTCTGAATCATTTCAAATCTTTTCTTCTGATTAACCAACTCTCTCTTCTCTTCATCTGAGCTGCTTTTGTCATTCTCTGAAGCTATGTCAAGCCACTTCCTTTTCTCAATAAGCTCTTTAGCAATTGCTGTATACTTCTTWGAAGTATTCCTTTTCTCTATAGCAAATTGCTTTTTCTCGTCATCTAAAGCCTTTCGCTTTAAGTCTATGCTTTCAGACAGTTTCTGAAGCTGGCTCTGACAATCTTCGAAGATGTCTGTCTTTTCTTTAGCATGCTTCTCTCGTTCCAAAATAAGAAGCTGCTCAAAATCCGAGATTTGCTTTAGAAGCTTTTTGACATTTAGCTCAAGAGAGTTAATCTTATTCTCATAAGATTCTCGTTCAGCTTCAAACTTTCTTTTAACTTCCATAATCCTATTCCTTTCTATCTCTATCTCTTTCCTTTCATCATTTAAAACCTTTTCCACTTTCAAAACTTTTTCTTTCTCTAAGTTTAACAGCTCTTTTACTTCAATCATTTCACTTTCAGATTTATTCACTATAGTAGTTAAGTCCTCAACCTGTTTATTTAACCTAACTGTCTCTTCTGGATCAGCACAGGTTTTCATCAGTTCATCCAGCTTTTCTTGCAAAACTCTCTTCTCTTCTTTCTCTCTCTGAAGAATACCATTCAGATGACTTGACCATGATATACTCTTGCTAAGACTAGAATCTACTTGAGCATACTTTTCTTTAAGCTCACGGTATTCTTTAGTATAAAAAACTGCCATTTCAAAAAAATTGATCAGTTAAGGATCTATGCAGTGAAATTAGATAAAAGAAATATGAACAGTTAAAGCTCAAAAACAACAGAAAAACACAAACACTGAAAAACACACGCAAAAACAAATATACAATGATCCAAAAAGAAAATCTAAACACAAACAATCTAAGAAATCAAAAACAGTTCAAAACAATAAACCAAGTCCAAAAATGTGAGTCTAAGTCCAAATCAAACAGATCCAAGCCCAAATACAATACAGAAGTTACAATTTTAAAGAAATATCTATCTGCTCTAGAAAATCTATCCAAAAGTCACTTGAAAGCTTCTAGTATGGATCCATTTCTCACACCCTCGTATCAATCACTTTTGCGATAACAACTTGTGTCAAATAACAACTGCTTTCAACTCAAACTCAAATCAGCAATCAAAACTGTGAGATCCTGCTGCTGTGAGCTGCTATGATAAAGACTAAGAACGGCTGTTTCAAATAAGAAACAGTCCTGCTGCTGCACACTATTTCTGTGGAGTTGTTCCAAACCTGCTGAATGAAACACAACAAACACAACCTGTTAAACAGAATCTGCTTTCAAAATAATAATTGTTTTCAACTGTTAATGCTTCAAAACGGACTAAAGCTGTACTGCTTCTGCTTAAAATCTGAAAGACAACCACACATAACCTGTTACAATAAACTGTTAAAACAGAAACTGTATGTGCCCTGTACTTACTAAACCACACACTGCATATAGCTAAAACAGACACATCATATGACTAAATCCGCTCAATTATTAGTCAAAACCGATCACAGCATGTCACAAAACAGATCACAACATAAAGTCACTGTCAAGATCAATCAAAACTTCAAAAATACAACTTCAACATTGCTTCACCAATGTGAAAATGCAGCTTCAAGACTATTTTAAACAATATCAAAATTTCATACACCAAATCAGTTCTTATACCAAACCAAAAACAAGGAACCTGACAGCATGAGAGTTTAAAACTTTAAACTTGTTACTGCAAAAGCCTAAACCTGTCAATACTTGAAGGTAAACCTGACAGCACATGAGACTAAACCAGATAGCATAATTTGTTGAACCAAATCGAATCAAGAAATGATGTACACCCAATTTGGTTCAAAAACAGAAAATGATAGGAATCTGGGTAAATGAAATCAAGCGGATTAGAAGTCCGCTCAAACTAGTTCGATGCACAATGTCCTAAACCGGTCAAATGAAAAAGAAATCTGATCACAACTCCGGTTAAGAGATAAACGGTTTAGTTGTAAACCGCTAAAAAATTAAAACTTAAACCGATCGTACTCCGGTCAAAGCAAAACCTAAACCGGAACTTTGAAATAAAATTGAAAACGATCAAGGTTTACCTTTTCCGCTCAAGTGGTGTGAGGTTTAGAATACCGCTCAAGAAATCACCTGCTGAACGAATCAGAACCCTAATCCGATCAAGTGGTGACCGGTGTAGGTGAATACCGCTTGAAATACCGATCAAGCCTTCTCCGGTGTATCTCTTATCCGCTTAAGCTTCACACGGTTTACCTTTTATCTCCGTTCAAGCTTCACGAGGTGTGCGGTGTAGAATGATTTACCTGTCAAGCTTTGTGCGGTGATCCTCTTCTCCGATCACACTTTGATGAACAAACACCGTTCAATACTCTCACACGGTTTAGATGAAACAATGGATGGATGGGCTTTACATGAACAAACCGGATGGGCTTGAAAAAAAAAACTTGGGCTTTAGAATATTAGGCGGTTTAACAAAAATAACCAAACAAAACAAAACAAAAACAGATTAAAACTAACAAAAACTAAAAAACTAAAAAAATTTAACAACAAAATGGATCAAAACACTGATTTACGAAAAAAAATTAAGAACACAAAAAAAAATTAAAAACATAAAAATCCGATTGAATCTTGATAAAAGTTGATCAAAACACAAAAAATTGTGAACAATAAAGATTCACAACACAATTTCAAACATATTGATCATATTTTTAACACCAAAACACAAGATTTTATGAAAAAATCGGATCAAAATCAATGAAAAACTCAAGAACACGAAGAACAAAAAAATCAGAAATTAAAAAAAAAAACTTATCTGATCGATTTCTTTTTCTGATTTCTTGCATTCCAGCTCTGATACCAATTGTGTGGTCACACAATAACACTGATCAATTCTTCAATAAGCTCTATCCATGGCAGATTTAAGATAAACATTCAAGAACATTATGATGAATATTGAGAGAGAAAGTCAACACATATAAGCTCAGTCAAACTCTCAATTATCAATTTATTATTACAATTAAGCTCTTCCCTACTAATTACAAAGATTACCAACCTATTTATATGGTCAAACTACAAAGACAAGTCAAAGTCAAACCTCTAAGAAAAGTCAAACACGCTGACTTTTTACAATTATAGACAATATTAAACCTTTCAAGACGAATATAATTAATACTGATTTCTCAGTCCTAACACTTATAACAAAAGCTTCTAAGCAAGGCTAATGGTGACAATCAAGCTAGAGCCTCTGGATAGCCAAAGTCTCGGGTTGCATTACTAGAGCCTCTGGTTGCATTACCAGACTTAGAAAATTTTTGGGTTCTAGTTCATCGGTCCTCTGGTTCAACTTACATACTTAGAAAAGTAATGGATTT
>NW_020203380.1:2365-15139 GCF_001531365.2 Cynara cardunculus var. scolymus | reverse complement strand
AGGAATTTCTAATTCATCGCCTATGGTCCTTCTAACCAGCGCTCCTGGTTCAACATGGACACTTAGCAATATAAGAAATTTCTAATTCATCGCCTCTGGTCCTTCTAACTAGCGCTTCTGGTTCAACATGCATGCTTAGCGATATAGGGAATTTCTAATTCATCGCCTCTGGTCCTTCTAACCTGCGCTTCTGGTTCAACATAGACACTTTACGATATAAGGAATTTCTAATTCATCGCCTATGGTCCTTCTAACCAGCGCTCCTGGTTCAACATGGACACTTAGCAATATAAGAAATTTCTAATTCATCGCCTNAGGAATTTCTAATTCATCGCCTATGGTCCTTCTAACCAGCGCTCCTGGTTCAACATGGACACTTAGCAATATAAGAAATTTCTAATTCATCGCCTTTGGTTGGTCTAGGGCAATGGATATTCATAATTTATGCAAATTCACACATAATCATGCTTTTCACAACAATTTCTTAATTGGAGCATATTTTTAATACAACCGATTAAGTTCTTCTATTATATGTAAATTGAACATAGGTGATCAGGCTTTGTTTAATTGACATATAATAATGTGACCCGCTTTGTATATATATATATATATATATGTATATTTTTAAATCACTTGGAAACTATTTTGAATATTTGGTTATAGTTTGTGGTTTTTAAGGAAAAACCGTTGTTCTCTACAACTGAGGTTCTAGTACCAAATCTGTCATACCCCGTTAAAACGGAAACACGAGATGTAGCAGGTAAGCATGTCACAACAACAAATAATAAATAACACCATAAGTTTTACAAGATTACATCCATAACCAAGTTGGTGTTTGAATACTTCAATACAAAGTTTACAAAATACACAAAATCATTGTTGTTACAAATATGCTCCAAAAACTTCACTTCTTTACTTATTTTCTGAAAAGCATGAAACATAAAACAACGTCAACTACAAGGAGTTGGTGAGTTCACAGGTTTTCATATGCACAAAACTATTTACAATGCATAAATCATTTCTTGCAAACTTATACATAACTTTTGCACATAATAAATGTAAATCTATCACGGTGTTGGAAACTTGAGACGCTACTGAGACTTTCCTGACCAATGTGCCCCATTATTTTACGAACGACCATAAGTAGCCCGTACACTCACTTAGGTCCCACAGTTCGTAGCAGTACTAATTCAGCGGTGGTCCAAATTCCACATGATTAGACTAATAAAACGTAGGTAAGGTGCACCCCTTTCAGGGTGGGACTGTCAACACAATAGCGGCTATCCACAAATACCACGGCTTGAGGACATGCCCGAGTTAACAAGTAGCGTTTACGGATGGGGACTTTATTTGGAAATATACTCTCAAGTACATCAATTTATCATTTATATCATAGTGCAAAACAGTCAATATTTCATGACATAAACAAATCTTGACTAAACAGTTCTTTAGTCCAAYAGTTTTATAAATAAACAGTATAGTTTGCATAACTTCATGCTTTTCCCCCAGTTTAAATGTTAAAAGTGGGGCTGTGAATTCTCACTTGTTTGCTGTTTTGAATATCCAAGAGCTTGACAATGCTTGAAGCTCTAATCGTCCACCCAAGACTTTCTTAAACAGTCCAACATCCAGAAATTAGATCACCTATAGGTTCTCGATAAAGATAAAGTTAAGTATGTCTTATGTAATGCCATTGAGTTTTCATGATTTAAAGTTGATACTTATATTATTTGCTCTTTGAAATAGTCCAATATTTTATATCCAAGTCTTCAACACATGAAGAAACACTTGGACATAATATAAATTCTAAATTTGGAATTTTTGGTCTCACAAATCACTGTCAAAAGGAACCTTCCATAACTCTTTTTGAGTCCAAATTTCTATATCGTCAATAGTAATGAGCTAAACAGATTTCTCCCGAATATCAAGAATTTTGGATGGGTTTAAGGCACTGATTAATACCCTACAACTTTGAGTGACATAGTCCCCAAGACAGATTGCACACTCTTCGAGTGACGGCCATTTGGAGGGTCAAAACTCATCATTTTTTAGTGATTTTAACTTTATTTTTAAGCCAACACAAAAGGCTAACTTTCAGAAAAAGAATCACCCATTTTCATTGAGTTTTGAAGGATATATGACTGTTTTAAAATAAATGCAAGATTCTGTCAGCATTGCTCTTTTTGCACCATAATCTTGAATCAAGAACTTGAAGGCTCAAAACGTAATATTTTTTATTGCGACCAGTCACATTAGAAAGATAACTCATTAAAATAAGTTCTAGAAAAAGTAAAACCATTTTGGAGGAATAATTTGAGATATATGGTCGTCCAAAGTAGGTTTTACCTGCTGTCAAGTGTGCTGTTGCACACTTATTTTGTTCTAAACATTTGAAGGTTCAAAACTTCTTCATTTTAAATGATTCCAGTTGGAAAAGAATCATAACTCATCAGAGTACGTTTTAGAAGAAAAATCAGAACATTTGGACTTTTATTTTGAAACATACAGTCGACACAAGTGCTAACAAAATCTGCCAGTTTTCAAAATACATCTTTTAATGATTAAATTCCACATGCAATGTGGTTTTATCCTACTTTCTTGGAGTTCTAAGTTCGTGGATCATAGATTGTCATCACTTTGAAGACATTTTCATGTCTTTGATGTATAATCTCCCCTTTGGAATTCTCCAGAAAATTTAATTACAAAATCAAGAAGAAGGTGTAGAAAATGAGAATCTTTGTTATTATACAAACGTAAGATAACTAGTCTATTACCTTTTGCTTGAAATCTTGGATATTCTTCGAGATTGACACATTTTTATTGTTGTTTGGAGATGAAATCGGCTGGAGGGGTATGGTTTAGAGAGAGAGAGAGGTTAGTGAGAGGAAAGGTTTATGCAAAATGAAGATGAAAAAATGGGAGTTTTCAAAGAATATGGAGTATTTATATGTGGGTTTAAGGAAAGGAAATGGGCTGCCCTTATTAGAGCCCAAGTCCATACTTGTTTATTTTTATTTTTATTAAAATAAAGCCCATTTAATCTAAAACATAAATATAATTGCCAAATACTGATAAAATATCAGTATTAGGTCAAAATTCCAATTTTTTATAAAATTATTTGGAATTTCAAATAAAACGTTTTATAATTTAATTTGGACTTTTATAATATCAACTTTATTTTGTTTGGAGAATTTTAATGAATTTGGCATTATATAAGTTAACTTTATCAGTTATCCATCGAAATAGGATTTTCTGAACTATATTTTGAGAACTAAGCCAGATGAATTCTAATGAACATAACTAGATCCTAATATAATTCTTAATTTTAAAAAGCCTATAAGATGCTAACCTGACACCCAAAAATGACGGATGTCACAATTTTTAAGGACGGATATGGGTACTAAGCTACGGGAATACACGGGAAACCGTTCTGAATGAAAGTCATAAGTCTTGCTACTCAATACATCCAGGTACCAACAAGATGTACAAAGACTTGAAAACATTCTATTGGTGGCCAAGTCTCAAGAAAGACATAGCAAGATACGTGGAACGATGCTTAACTTGTTTACAAGTTAAGATCAAACACCAGAGACCGTACGAAAATCTGCAATCCTTGGAAATTCCAGTCTGGATATGGTATCACATCATGATGGACTTTGTTATGAAGTTACCCCGAACCCTGAAAGGTTATGATGCAATATGGGTAATAGTGGATCGTTTATCAAAGTCTTTTTCTACCGATGAAAGAAATTTATTCTTTATAAAGGTTGGCTCAAATTTACATCAAGGATTTTGTCACCAGACACGGTGTTCCATTATCCATCATCTCTGACCGGGACAGTAGTTTTACATCAAAGTTTTGGGAAAGTCTACAAAGAGCTTTAGGATCTCAAATTCGGTTAAGTACGGCTTACCATCCTCAAACAGACGGGCAAAGTGAAAGAGCCATCTAGACTCTCGAAGACATGTTGAGAACTTGTGTTATAGATTTGAGAGATCATGGGAGGATCACTTGCCATTAATAGAGTTTGCTTACAATAACAGTTACCACTCCAGCATCCAAGCGGCACCGTATGAGGTATTATATGGACGAAAATGTTCAACGCCGTTGTGTTGGGATGAGGTAGGTGAAAAGCAACTGACAGGTCCGAAAATTGTGCAAGCAGCATCTAAGAAAATTGAATAGATTCGGACAAGAATCAAGACAGCCCATGACCGACAAAAAAGTTATGCCGATAGGCGACAAAAACAAATTGAATTCGACGTGGGCGACATTGTGATGTTAAAGGTATCTCCGTGGAAGGATGTGATGAGATTTGGGAAGAAATGTAAGCTTAACCCATGGTGTATTGGGCCATTCAGAATTTGCAAACGAATTGGGCCTGTAGCTTATCAGCTGGAACTACCAGAAGAACTCAACCAAATTCACAGTACATTTCATGTGTCAAATTGGCGCAAGTGTTTGGCAGATCCAAGCTTAGCAATACCGCTTACAGAGATTAAACTGGACATCAATTGAATTTTGTGGAAACACCAAAAGCCGTGACTGATAGAAAGACAAGGGTATTTAGAAATAAAGAAATCAATCTTGTAAAGGTAGAGTGGCGTTATCACAAGGGTTTAGAAGCAACATGGGAATTTGAATCCAATATGAGAACCTAATACCCTTGGCTATTTTAATAAATGAATTCCAAGACGGAATTTTGTTGGAACCCAGATTCTCTTAATCTTAGAAAACACAGTTTGGAAGAATATGAATGGAATGAAAACAATGTAACTGGAATGGTCAAATGATATATTCAATAAATATAAGAACACAAAATAACTTTTAATACGTTGGATGTTTTTATTAGATGAGAAGAAAATAATAACTCTCTCAATCTAAATAATATTCTCACAAGAATTGGCTATAATATATGTCGGCTCTCTCAGGTCATTGTAACCTGAGGAGGATGCCTCCTCATATACGCCTAAGTCAAACAAAATATGCTAGAATTATGGATGGAAACTCTGAGCGTTGCTTCCGCATCCTTATCGTTGACGACCCTAGAATAGTCGAGCGAACTAACTCAAGCCGCCTTAATTCTGTTTGACGTTTGCGAGAATATCTGAACTAACCGTGCTTTCCATGGAGTTAGGAGACCATGGGCTCTGCATGTACTATGCAGAGGCTCTATGTCTAGAGTGTAGCTCTGTATCAAGCGCTTAAGCTATTTGGTGCTTAAGGCTTGATCATCCACGAAATAGAGTGTGGGCTCTGTATGTGAGACGCTTGGCTCTTTGAGTAAGAGCTCTGTCTCTTGATCTCTTCTACATGAGAGCTCTTAGTCCAGACAGCTTCTAAAGACTAAGTTCTACGAACTAGAGTAAGAGGCTTCTTACTTACACTTCCACAAGATGGGGTCTAACAATCTCCCCTTAAGTGTAATTAAGACAGACTCTTACTTGAATGGAAAACACAAGTCTAATTGAACCCAGAGGTGGAAAGTAACCTCTGATTTACATTGTCTATCTAATGTTTACAATTCGAAGGAAAGAAATTACAATACTTGAATTTAAAAAAAAAAGATAGAAGTTGCTTACAAGGAGAAGGCCTAGATGTGTTGAAGCTTATTGAACATCCTTAGAAGCTCGCAAAACTCCAACTGATTGTTTATAGATCTGATTATTATATTTGACCATTCCTTTGCACCAGAGGTATTATCTTTTCTTCTGAGTAGATGGTTCGTGATATAGCGTGGAGTAGAGTTTGAGTATTTCAGGCGCTGATCTTCACGAAAGAAAATTTTTCTTCCTTGCTCGTTTCGAAAGACCACCCCTACCTCTGGTTCCACCAACACCGTCCACAAGGGAATGCTCTTGATGCCTTCTAGATCTTTATTTGGCACAGTAAGATTTAGTTGATCTATTCCCATATCTAGAGCCAATTGAAAGTCAAACTTGCATCTGAAGTTTAGGAGGTTTGTCATTGTTTGCCTGATCACTGAGTTGGCTAGAGCATACTTCATCCCCTTATCCCTCTTGTTGTCAGTATAAAAGTATAGAGACAAAAGGTCCCATGGATTCAGATTTATGAGATTGCAATTTGTAAAAGAGTTAATCTGTCCATGGGTCCTCTCAACCGTATATTCATGGAATATTATCTGGTTATGCATGAAGGTTCGTCTTTTGATGTCTAGGATTTGTTTGATGCCATCAACTAATTGGACTGCTAAGACAGGTTGAGTGTAGCGTTTTAAGAACCTTTGTCTAATGTGCTCTTGAGCCGTTGAATGAAGATTGAACTTGACGATAGACGTCTCAATCCGCATGCTGTAGATAAATTGGTAGACTTCCTCGCTGTCTGCAATGTTCTTGATTGGCTTATCACAGGGTGTGGGCCTCATCATCGCATCCATATGATCCCTGATCTCTTGTACTTGATCAACGGGTCGTTTGGAGCTATCATGCCTGCTGCTGTTGCCTACCTCTGGCTTACGAGGTCTGACGGGGACATCATGCCTCATAGTAGTGTGACAACTCTGGTCCCTTGAACAGGGACGTTGGCTCTATGCATGTTTTGGTGTGGTGGTGGTGCATCAACAGTCACTTCTTCAAGTGGGATAGCCTCTGGTTCTTGGCATTTTAGCATCTCTGGATCAATAGTGTTGACTACCACCACTTCTTCTTCTTCTTCTTCTTCATTCCTCCTTGCAGACGGAGTAGTCTTAATGACATACTCTGCAGAGGATGAAAGGGGGTCTGATTTAAATGATGAAGAGGTGTACACAGAGAAGAGTTGGATCACGTCCTCTTCACCTTTCTTTCGACCTTCTAGCTCTGCTACTGATGCAGCGGGCATCTTTCCCCTTCTTTTATCCTCTGTATGTGCCTGCGCAGCCTTAGATCTGTGACTTGGTGGCACTTGCGCTTGTTTTTCAGGAGCAGATGCAGCGGGGGCAGCCTTTGGAAATGAGCTCCTGGTGGTTGCTGGCTAGTCCTCCCCCTCTTGATGGCTTTGAGGGCCAGACTGGTCTGGGTCCTCATCATCATCAAGCCTCCTCATTTTTTAGGCCTCAGCACATGCAGTGGGTGGCTCCATCTTCCTCTTTGGTCTCTGTACGTCCTTTGGAGGCATGGGCTTGATCTTTGCATCAAAGAGCTCAATGATCTCTGATGCTACCGTTGTGGCCTTTAGGATCTCTATATTCGTGTGGTAATGAAAGTCTACCAATGAACAATGCACCTCTGCTGCTTGCTTGGCTGTGCTATTGAAGTTGGAAGTGCAGTTGGCCACCTTATGTAAGAGACGGGCACCAGAGCATTCATCGCTATCTGGGTGACATAGTCGACCAACACATTTAGAGGAATGAGCGCTTGAGCGTCTTGAGATGAAGTGGAAGCTCCATATTTCTGAATGTGTGCAAGGACCCTTTGCAGGGTCTCTGCATTGGTTGCCGTCAATTCCTGTAATCGATCGAAGTGAGCGGCATTTGTCAAAGACTCAGCCCTCAATACTGCTAAGGATGATCGAACCTCATCCAAAGCTGATGTAGAAGGAGATGGCTCTGCACGGGCCATGTTGAGTTTTAGGTCATCCAAGGAGCAAAGCACAGAGGTGGCAAAAGACAGGAACTCGTCCTTTGTGACATATACTTTTGTGGTAACCTCTGGCTCAAAACATGGCCTGGATTGAGTCCTTGTTCCTAAGACACCTTCTGTATCAACTTGTGGAATGTTTGTTGAGGAAAGATTTCCAGCGGATCCTTGTGTCTCTCTTGGGGGAGAGGGCACTACCAATATTATGTCGTGAAGAGTTTCCTCAGGAGGTTCAGAACCTACCAAAGGACCCTCCACGAGTGGACTAGGAGACTGGTCGAGAGTCTCTAGGTCTTGTGCACCAAATCCTTGCTCTGATTAAGGTGGGGAAATAACTAGTGCAGAGGAAACGAATTCCTCTGGATGGGAAAGTGGCGTATGGGGAGATATACCACTTATCTTTTCAAAGGTTCCACCCTTTTGAGAGGGTGATCCCTGGAGTGTGGCTTCCCTTTGGCTGTTTTGATCAGAGGCAGATGCGACCTCTGGATGGTTTGGTTGATTTGGGTTCAAGGTGTGCACCTCTTGTTCAATGATCTCTATGTCTCGACCATAATAGTCAGAAGATGTGGTTGTGCTGGGAGTTGGGCTAGGAAAGTATATGTGTCACACCCCACTAAAGCGGAAACACGAGGTATAACAGGTAAGTATTTCATAGCTCCAATTGATAGATAACACCATTACAGTACATAATCCAAAAATTACAAATTCATAACCCTACTGTTCATGATGAAAACAACATCATTTGCAGAATGAGTTAGAAAGACTTGTGAACAGGTGTTATCATAAAGTTCTTCCAAAACTTCCATTCTTACTTATTTTCCTGAAAAGCATGAAACATAAAACGACGTCAACTACAAAGAGTTGGTGAGCTCAAGGGTTTTCATATGCACAAAATATTTACAATGCATAAATCAGTTCTTCCAAACTAGTACATAACTTGCACCAGATAAATGTAAATTTCTAAGGATGTTTAACACTTGAGACGCTACTGAGCCTTACCTGACCAATGTGCCCCATAAATTTACGAACTACCATAAGTGGCCCGCTCACTCACTTAGGTACCACGGTTCGTATTAGTACTACTTCAGCGGTGACCCATTCGTACACATGAGTATACTATAAATAACATAGGTAACGTGCACCCGTTTTTGGGTGGGACTGTCAACACAATAGCGGCTATCCACAATTACCACGGCTCGGGAACGTGCCCGAGTTAACTAGTAGTGTTTACGGAAGAGGAATTTTTAACATATACTGTCAAGTCCATCAATTTATCATTTATACATAATGCAATAACAATCAATTTTTCATGATTTCAACAATTTTTGACTAAATAGTTCTTTAGTTCAACAGTTTTACAACTGAACACTATAGTTTGCAGACATTCATGCTATTCCCCCAATTTTGAATAAACAAAATAGTAAAGTGGGGTCGTGTATACTCACAAATTTGCTGATGAATATCCAAGTTCTTGATGACGTTTGATGCACTAAACGTCCGCCCTACTTTCCTAAACAGTCGGAAATCCAATAGTTAGATCACCTATCGTGTCTCGATCAAGATAAAGTGAAATTATATCTTATGTAATGCCAATGAGTTTTTATGGATTAAAGTTGATACTTATTCATTGTTCTTAAAAATTGTCCAATATTTATGTATTTTAAGATCAAAGCCTTTTGAACAAAAAGTCACCACTTGGACAGAATGTAAATTCTGCTTCTGGAATTTTGGTCTCACAAATCACTGGTAAAAGGAACCTTCTGTTAGACCCCATAATCTATTAAGTGTAAAAGTAATGGAAAACAATAAGTGATGAAAAACCAGAAGACCGATGAAGACATCAAGGCAGAATTGACTAAGTTTGGAGAACAACCAGTGGGTCAATGAAAAACCAGGGATGCAATGGAAAGAGCATCTTCATCACCCCTCTGGTCAACAACACTTAGAGAATTCTTCAGCAATTCAACCAGAGTCATGCGATGAAGATTTAAAGATAAGGTTGATTCAACATACCATGGAAGATAGCTGGAGATGACAAGTCGACAGCTACACTTCAAGTCTATCTTAATATTAAAGCTTATTCATAGTTTAGATAAACATTATCTGTTAATAGAAGATTAGCTAAAAAGTCTCAGTAGATAGTTATCTTCTAATTAGCTTACTAGTATAAATAGGTGATTAGGCCTATTGTACTAAATGTCTCTTTTACGTTTTTCTTATTAATAAAGTGAAACCTTTGACGCTAAAAATTGTTCTTTCATGTTCATAATTTATTCTTGAGTGTTCATCACTTTGTTCATTAAAACACTATAATTTGGTTATTCTTAACTTGATTATTAGTGTTATTGAGAGATCTGGGATCTACAATTGGTATCAGAGCCAATTGATTGTTCTTCAATCAAAACGATCATCTAAAATCTCTCAATATTTTTTCTCTCTTCAAACGTAAAATCTTTTTCTTCAAAAATTCTCAATGGCCAACTAGAATTCTGCATATAGTGTTGGCTCCCTCACCAAGCCTCCAACTCTTAAACGAGAAGAATACCCACAATGGAAGAAAAGAATGGTGAATTTCTTGGAAGGAATGGACAGGAACCCCCTAAGATCTGTAATGGAGGGTCCTTACATTCTAGAAACTCTTGTCCCAAGATTTCTAGGAACAAACACCGCAGCTGAAATTCCTGCCTACTATATGCCCAAGGATGAGAAGAATTGGGATGAAGACGACATGGAAAGGGTAGAGACAGACAAGAAGGCCAAACGATTGATAATCATGGCCATACCCAATGAAATCTTCCAATCCCTCGATGCATGTTCCACATCCAAAGAACTATGGGATGAACTGGCAAGCCAACTGGAAGGAGGAGCAAAAACGAAGAAAAATCGTTGAGCACAATGTCTTAACGAATACACAAATTTCAAGACCCTTCCTAATGAACCGATACAGAAGACATACGATCGTTTCAACACATTGATCAATCAATGTCGTCGAAACGATATCTCCAGAACTAAAGAAGAAAACAATGTTTTATTCCTAAAAAGTCTTGGCGATGAATGGACTCAGCTGTCTATGTCCCTTCAAGCAAACCAGGACCTAGACGRYTGGTCACTTYAYGATCTGTATGGAACGCTTGCAGCACAAGAGAACGACATTATGAAGAAGAAGATATCCATCGGTGGACTTCTCACTCTTGCTGCCGATGAAAAGGAAATATCATGGACCCCTACCAGAGAACTTAAGAAGAATGGAAAGAAAGCACTGGTGGTAGAATCAGAATCTGAAGATGAAACTTATGAATCAGATGATGAAATTAAAGCCTTTGCCAAATCTCTGGCCTTGATTACAAAGTAGTTCCAGAAAAAGTTAATCAGAAACCCTATGAACGAAAAGAATTCAAGAGGGAAAGGTACCAGTCATCCTATGAAAGGAAGCCATCGAAATTTCATCAGAGGGAAGATAGAAGAGATGGAAGAGAAGAAAGAGAAGAAAGAAGAGAGGACAGAAGAGACGAGAGGAAGGAGGAGAAGGATGGAAGGAAAAATGACCTCCGCTGCTTCAGGTGCGGAAAACTTGGTCATTTTTCAAAAGAATGCAGAGGACGATTGGTAAAGGATGTTGACTATTACAAGATCAAATACAAGTATAATCCTAGAGAGCGAAGCCTGATGGCCGAAAAAGAAAACTGGGTGTCTCATTCTTCATCAGATGATGAAGACAAAGCACTCATCCGTTTGATGGCCATGTCCAATGCACAATCTGATGATAAGATATGTGAGTCTACTTCCAATGAAACCAACTCTGCTCCATCTGAGCTAGAGTTAAGGGTTATAAAGAGAAACTGACCTTCTAACCGAAAAAAAGCAGAACTTGCTAAGGAAAAGACTCGCATCAGCACTCTTAAGAAATTAGACGAAGATAAACTTCTGGAACTAAACAAACGAATAACTAAGGACTTAGAAAAGAAAACTAAGGCCTTAAAAGAATGCGAGGCAGAGAGACTAAACTCTGTTGCTATTAAAGATTTCTTCCAAAAAGAACGGGAAATTCTTCACCAGAAGCTTCAAACCAATGAACTTCTGATGAAGAAGTACAAAAATGCCCAAGATGTTTATGAAAAATTAAATGGTCAAACGGACACTCAAGGGATTGGATTCAATGAATTGGACTCTTTCATCGAATCAAAGAAATCCACCTTTGAATCCATTTTCAAACTTGGATGCATTCAAAAACCCGACTTTACTCCAAAACCAAAAGCAAATTTTAAAAGAGTTAAAGTCGATGGAAAAATTGTCGTTTCAAGACAGGATTTTAAAAATGTTGTATACGAGAACAATACAAGTAAGAATTCTGATGGAAGAAATGACACCTCTAAATCAGAAACCGATGGAAACCCTATGGTTAAACCAGAATCTCTGATTGTCAATTCCACTCCATTAGCAAGTACCGTTGATGAAAAAGAGAATTCTATTGAGCAAACATCAGCTGATGAATCGATAAGCGATTGAAGTAAAATTGAAAGTTCATCAAAGTCAGAGTCGATGAAACCTCAAGTAGATCACTTTGAAGCATCAACCTCTTAACCCACATCTTCCACTTCAATCCATGCTAATTTTGATTTCGAGAAATCAGCAAGAGACTTTCTCGATTCTGAATCCGAAGAAGAGATAATTTGTGAATCACCGAAGAACATTGAGAGTAAAAAGCCAAAAAACTTAAAACCCTCAATTAAATCTGGTATTCCTTCATTGATGAAATCTTCAGACAAAAGGAAAGGAAAAGTGAAAGATAGAAAATCTGCCAAAGATAACTCACAAGGCCCGAGTACATCTTTCAAGTTCATCAAGTTTACTTGTGAGAAAAAACAGAAGTGGCCTACCACTGAGAAAACTAACCACCACTTTTCCTCTCATTCAGCCGAAGAAAAACAGACCTTCCTCAGGAGAACAGAAGTAAAGACAAAGACCTCTTCAAATAAAAAATCTGAACTAGATAGGAAGTTTGTGAAAACAACTGATGCTAGGACAGGATTTACTCCTGCAATTACTTCTTTGTTTCCATCAAATAAAAAGAACGTTAGATCTTGGACCGTATTACTCAGTTCAGGGCATTGAAAACTTACTTGATTAATTAGATAGACATTGAGTACGCAGCGGACAATATGTAAATCAAGCAAGTAGCAATCAATAAGAACA
>NW_020203380.1:0-1127 GCF_001531365.2 Cynara cardunculus var. scolymus | reverse complement strand
TTGTGAAGATCTGCATCCGTGAACATGTATACATTGTTGTCTTCCCTCCTTACAACATATTGAGAATAAGACACAGCCTTCTTTAACATAGTCTTTGGTGAGATTGACACCAAGGAGATGATTTTGAAGCGAGAGAAGACTTGTTCACGTGGCTTAGTCAATCGAGAGAAGTGGAATTTGGCAGCAGGAGATGGGATGTCAGTCAGCTCGGGATCATAAGCAGGCTCTATGTTCATGACAGAGTATTTCCAGATGAGCATTTCCTCTTGAGTGGTGATGGTCTCTGTTTGAGCAGGAATTGAGGGAATCTTGCTCATAGATTCCAAGATAGCATCGACGCGTCCTTCTTCTCTGTACTCTGGAATCTGCTGTTCATGTTCTTCAAGAATTGGCATCTGGGTTGATCCCCCTGCAAGGATGGGCTTGACAGTTCCTTGCAGAGCATCAAACGTACCCGTGGACGTTGTTTGGACTGGTGGGAACACAGAAGAAGTTACCTCGCCCTCTCTGTAGTGCATGGGCACCTTTCGCTTTCGAGCCTCAGCCTCAGCCTTAGATATCTTTAAAGCCAGCAAAAATTGAGGATCGTTACGATGCTCTTCTTCATTGATTTGGACAGATGCTTGTGTATCTGAACTTGATGACCCTCTCTTTGAAGTTTCGACAGCAATGGCCTTTCCTTTGTCTTTAGGCTCTGCAGCCGTTTTCGTTGCTTCTGTCGCTGTGGGCTCTCCGATTTTGATACCCTTGGCAGGTGCTCTGGCAGGAGACTTCTTCTTCTTTGTTTTTGGGGCTAGGGCCTTCTTCTGTGGGGCTTTCTGTGTCTCCCGTCTCTCCACCTCAGGATGATCATCACGAGTGGCTTGATCATCATGGCTAGGTTTGGCGGTAGTGTAGGGAGCCCTCCTTAGATGACGCAGAATCCTTGTTGCTGCCTTATACATTTTTTCGATGACCTATTCAGCATTGGCAGAGGCATTCGTGATATCAAGGTCTGTGGCCCATTTGAGTTTAGATACGGTGYTGAAGACCTCTGCACGCAGGTTGGCACCTTCCTTCGCAAGCTTGGTCATTGATTCTTTGAGGTTATCATTTGATGTAAGAATCTCTAGCTTCAGCATAGTGAT
>NW_020203379.1:13665-20506 GCF_001531365.2 Cynara cardunculus var. scolymus | reverse complement strand
CATTGGCACATAAGGAGGATTGTAGAGAAATTCACATATTCTAGGGTGAATTCCCTCTAAAAAGTTAATCATTCGCACCTTCCATTGTGGATACTCCTCACGGATAAGCGTGGGAGGTTTTGATTGAGAACCAGTGCTCATGAACGAGGTATTGGCCAAGTTTGCCATTAGAAGAAGAAAAATAAGAATAAGATGAAACTGATTTAAAAGAGTAAAACAGGGTAACCTGAAGAAGAAGACTGGTGTTCTACAAAAAAGCAGATTAATACGAAAAACAGAATTAATCGAATAAGAATTCAATTCCTGYTYTRATACCAATTGTTGGACCTGTAAATTCAGTTTTGATATTGATCTCTTACTCTGAATGAACTCTTAGGACGATCACAGTGCAGCGGAAACAATTATAAGAATAAAACAGAGTAATTAAACTAAGAACACACAGTTTAATATGAGAAAGAAGATGAACACAGGAGAATAGCTTCAAAGGTTTTCAATTCATTCAATTGAAATTTAGACGATTACAATTCGGAAGCGCACTGAATACAAAGGCCTATGCTGCTATTTATACTAACCTAACGACCTTATTGACAAGATCTAGAAAGTGAAATCATCTAAGCCGTCCAAATAAAGTCTATTAAAAATCTAGTCACGTGAGAAGCACATGCAGCTAACAACCTTTGAAAAATAGCAGAACAGGATCTTCACAGAAGACGAATCCGCAGGCCCTCTGTGAGCCATCTTAGAGGCTCTGCTATAGTAGACTAGTATGATCTTATTGCCAGATGACCATTTTCCAAAACCTCTGTGAGAGACATCAGAGGTTCTGTCATTCTTGACTTGCACGATGAAACAGCTTCTGATGCTAGTCCTCTGTTGTCTTCTGTGAAAGATACCCTTCTGTCAACACTTGCAGAATACATTTTCATACTTTTACATTAAGTGAATATTAGAGCTAACACTTACCTTGAAGAAGATCTCCATATCCCTTTATCTCTCCTTGCATATTATCCCCAAAGGTTACTCTACCTCCAACTTTCTCTCTGTATGAGGAGAGTAGCCTCTTATTGCCGGTCATGTGTCTCAAGCATCCGGAGTCGAGATACCAAATATCCACATGCAGCTACTGCAAAACAAATTATAGGGATTTAGGTACCCATTTCATAATGGGTCCTCGATGATTAGGGGTAGAAGATCGGTTTTTAGTTTGAGGGAGAGGTTTTGTCTCTACACCTAAGTTACCAGACTTGAGATCTGGTTTGTCAGACTTAGCTTTAGGTGCTTTCTTTCTCTTCTAGGTCTTCTTGGAATTTATCCTTGATGACCCAGAGAGAATACAGTTAGGATCAAAGAAATATTGCTTTAACTTTTGCAGCAGAGAGAAACATTCACAAGTATGAACACATTTTTTATGACAAAATGGTTTATTTGATTTAAAGAACACTTTATTAGAATCATTCCTAGCATCGGTAGTTCTAACAAACTTTCTACCTAAATCTGATTGGTTTGACTTCTTAGAATGAATCTGCTCAGTTTTCTTCTTATCCCTTCTTACTCCTTTAGCCTTTAGAGGCCTCTCTGAAACAGAGGAACTAAGATTAGAGTCAGCAGCAGATTTTCCCTTCTGTTCCGGAGTGAACTTAATTGGCTTAGAGTTGGATTTAGAGCCCTTTGATGCAGAGGAAACAGACTTAGTGTTCTTTGCCCTGTATTCAAACTTTGGAGAGAATTAGCTCTTGTTGTCATGCTAACAAGGCCAGAACCTAGGAGAATCTTTCTCATTTGGAAGTTTTGCAACTTTTGGTTCTTTTGCTATAATCTCTATCTCAACTTTCTCTTTAATCGAGTCCACCTCTGACTCGGAGTCAGAGTCAAGAAATGTAACACCCCGTTAAAGCGGAAACACGAGATGTAACAGGTAAGCGAGTCACAGCAGCAAAATTTAACATCCATAACCAAGTTGGAATAGAATAATTCTTTATAAAAGTTTCAAAATGAACTTAATCGGTGTCGTCACATATATGCTCCAAAAACTTCATTTCTTACTTATTTCCTGAAAAGCATGAAACATAAAACAACGTCAACTACAAAGAGTTGGTGAGTTCACGGATTTTCATATGCACAAAATTATTTTCAATGCATAAATCAATTCTTGCAAACTAATACATAAACTTGCACCCGATAAATGTAAATCTTTAACGATGTTTATAACTTGAGACGCAACTGAGCCTTTCCTGACCATTGTGCCCCATTATTTTACGAACTATCATAAAGTGGCCCGCGCTAACTTAGGTACCACGCTTCGTATCAGTACTACTTTAGCGGTGGCCCATTCGCACACATGAGTAGACTATTAAACATAGGTAATGTGCATCCGTTTTTGGGTGGGACTGTCAACACAATAGCGGCAATCCACAATTACCACGGCCCGGGAACGTGCCCGAGTTAACTGATAGCGTTTACGGGAGGGGACTTTTTAAAACATATCCTCTCAAGTACATCAATTTACCATTTATACCATAGTACAATACAGTCAATTTTTCATGACTTCAACAAATCTTGACTAAACAGTTCTTTAGTCCAACAGTTTTACAAATGAACAGTATAGTTTGCATAACTTCATGCTTTTCCCCCAGTTTAAATAAACAAAAAGCATTAAAAGTGGGGCCGTGAATACTCACAAGTTTGCTGATGAATATCCAAGAACTTGATGACGTTTGAACCGCTAAACGTCCGCCCTAACCTTCCTAAACAGTCTAAAATCCAATAATTAGATCACCTATCGGGTCTCGATGAAGATAAAGTCAAATAATATCTTATGTAATGCCAATGAGTTTTTATGAATTAAAGTTGATACTTATATTATTTGCTCTAAAAATTGTCCTAAAATTATACATTTTAAAAATCAAAGTCCTTTGCACATAAAGCTGCCATTTGGACCGAATGTAAATTCTGTTTCTGGAATTTTTGGTCTCACAAATCACTGTCAAGAATGTAAACAGATTTTTCCTGAATATCAAGAATTTTGGATGGTTTTAAGGCACTCGTCATTACCCTACCACTTTGAGTGTCACAGTCCCCAAGACAGATTGCACACTCTTCAAGTGACGGCCATTTGGGGGATCTAAACTCATCATTTTTCAGTGATTTTAACTTTATATTAAAGCTAACACATAAGGATAACTTCCAGAAAAAGAATCACCCATTTTTATTGAGTTTTGAATGAGATATGACCATTTTAAAATACATGCAAGATTCTGTCAGCATTGCTCTTTTTGCACCATAATCTTGTATCAAGAACTTGAAGGCTCAAAACTCAATATTTTTGAGTGAGACCAGATGCATTAGAAATATAACTCATTAAAATAAGTTCTAGGAGAAAGATAAACCATTTTGGAGGAATATCCAGAGAGATATGGTCGTCCAAAGTAGGTTTTACCTACTGTCAAGTGTGCTGTTGCGCACTTATTTTGTTTTAAACACTTGAAGATTCAAAACTTACTCTTTTTATGGTCAATAACCCACATGCAAACACTTTTACCAACTTTTCTTGAGTTCTAATGTTTGTAGATCATAGATTATCATCATTTTAAGGACATTTTCAGGTCATTGATGTATAATCTCCCATCTTAGATTCTCCAGAAAGTTTGTTTATAAAAAGGAGAAAGAAGAAAAGTGTAGAAGATGAGAAACCATGTCGAAAAATAAGGATAATGTAACTAGTCCATTACCTTTGCTTGTTACTTCTTGAAGTGTTGAATGTTCTTCAAGATGATGGAAGTTGAGGGGTTTTGGAGGGTGATTTCGGTTGGAGTGGAAGAGGAAATGAAGATTTCAAAAGAAATGAGGTTTTTATATGTGTTTTAAATGTGAATAAAGGGCCGGCCTCTTAAGGCCCATGTCCATAACAATAAAAATTTTAATTTTCTTTTAAACAAAATAAAGCCCATTTAAATTATAACAAAAATACATTTTATCAAATATTGATAAAAAATATCATTATTAAATCAAAGTTCCACATTTTTGGTAAAATTATTTGGACATTCAAATGAGACTTTTATATTTTAATTTGGACTTTATAATATCAACTTTATTATATTTGAAACATTTTTTTAATATATTTGGCATTACATAAGTTAACTTTATCATTTACATGTCGAAACAAGGTTTTCTGAACTATATTTTGGGAACTAAGCCAGATGAATTTTAATCAACATGACTAGATCCTAATAAAATATAATTCTAAATATACAAACCCTATAAAGGTGCTAACCTGACGCTCCAAAAATGATGGATGTCACAAGAAAATCCTTGTGTGAATATCGAAATACAGTGGTATCATTAAGAACTTGAGATTCTCGTATGCATGAGCTAGAGCCTTCATCCATCTTCTGAGTTGAAGAACTTTCAAAAGTATCTGAGGAATTACTCTCAGAAGAATCTGTATGACCTTTAGAAGGATAATTCAAGGCCTCAAGCAAATCTTGCTCGAAAACATGTCTTACCGTTTTTGTGAAGTCATCCAATAATTTTGGATCCAGAGTTTTAAGAAAATTTTATGTGGAAGAACTCTTGATTTCATCGGGTTCTTATTTAACAACCTCACCATTAGTCTTAGGATGTTCAAGATTAGTAAAGCCAAAATAAAAGATCTCGTCTGTCTTCTGTATGCCTTTTAGATCAACTTGTTGCATACTCTTGGAAGAATAAGAGATATTTTTGAACTTTAAACTTTGAGTTTTGGCCCCACTCTCAAGCTTACATCTTTTGAAAGGTGAAGCTGTATGCAAAGTTGGAAAATCTGGTTTTTGCTTTTCTCCTAACCTGAACACATATTCAAGAGTAGTTTTCTTCTTCCAGGTGAGGTCTAGGTCTGTATAACCTATCTCTGCTCTATCCTATTGAGAATTAACTTTTTCATACACTTGCTGAGCATCTTGATACTTTTTATCAAGAGCTCTTTTCTTCGTAAGCTCTGGTGTAAATATTCCCTTTCCTTTTGAAAATAATTTTTAAGGGCTTCAGAGTTTAGTCTGTCTCGTTCCTCTTCTAAAAGCTCTTTTTCTTTCTTTTGTGTAGTTGTTTTTAGTTCTAAGCACTCTGATTTAAGACTTACTTCAGTGGAACGTTTTGTTTGCAAAAGTTTTTCATTCTCCATTGACAATTCTTGTTTTTCTACAGTTAGCAACTTTGTCTCACCTTCAAAGAATAACTTTTCTTTTTCTAAAGACTTCCTTTTAGATTTTTCGACAGAGAGCTTTTGTTGTAGACTAATGAAATCATTTGTTAAAGCAGAGATGCTTTCTTCCAGGTCAGAATGAGAATAACCAGAGATAAAACATACCTGGGAGTCGGAGCCAGTGTCATTCTCAACAGCCATTTCACATAAATGGGCTTGGTCTTCTTCTTCAGATGAGGAGTCAGAGACCCAGTTCCCCTGTTCAGCCATGAGACTCCTTTGGGATCGATTATACATGTACTTGTTTTTTGTAGTACAGCTCATCTTCACCAAAGGGCCTCTGCACTCTTTGGAGTAGTGCCCCATTTTCCCGTATCTAGAGCATCTGACAACTTGCTTCTTCTATTCCAACTGCTCTTCCTCCTTCTTGTTTGATACAGAGGGAGGGTTCTTTCCTTCGAAAGCTCTGCTTCAGCTTCGATCGCCTTGTCTTCCTCGTTTATCAAAGACTTTCTTCCGAAATTTCCTTTGAAATTCCTTGGTAATCAGGGCCAAGGAATGTGCAAAGGCATTGATGTCGTCATCTTCAGAGCTAGATGCTCTGTCTTCTTCATCGTTCTCCATGATAAAAGCCTTCTTCCCCTTTCGCCATTCCTCCTTGGATCTCCGTTTTCTGTTTGGTTGACTAGATAATTTCTCTTTTGAGTCAGAGACAAGAGCCAGAGGTCCACCAAGAGCGACCTTTGCCTTCTGCACTTCTTGCTCTTGTGCTTGTAAAGTCCCATACACGTCGTGAAGTGTCCATTGCTCCAGATCTTGGTTTGCCTGGAGAGACATGGTCAATTTTCCCCACTCAGCATTCAACCTCTTCAAGAAGAGCATATTGTTCTCCTCTTGGGTTCTGATCACATCACATTTACGACATTTATTGATCAGTGTGTTGAATCTATGATAATTCTGCTCTAAAGACTCATCAGGGAGCGCTTGGAAACTATTGTAGTCGTTTAAACATTGAGCACGATGGTTTCTCTTCATTTTGATCCCCCCCCCCTTCCAGCTGATTTGCCAGTTGATCCCATAGATCTTTTGCAGACTCACAAGCATCTAGAGATTGAAACATCTCATTGGGAAGTGCCATAATCAAAAGCCTTTTGGCCTTTTGGCCTTTTGATCCACCTCCACTATGCGCTTGTCCTCATCGTCCCAATCACGACGAAGCTTGGGAACCCTTCTGGCAGGTACTTTGATAGTATCGCCAGCAGTAGGAATACAAGGAATTAAAGTAGTGGGAACATAAGGGCCATTTAAAATAGATTCATAGAGCACGAGGTCAAGACCTTCGTAAAAGTTGATCATCCGTATTTTCCATTGGGGATATTCTTCCCTAATGAGTGTTGGAGTGTAACACCCCAAATTACACATTGCAAGTAACACATATTTCATATAAAAGAAATACATGATATCATTCCATTCAGGTCCCTTAGTACAAGAATCTATTATGACCAAATACAAGGTCTAAAAATTCAAAATTACTTGTACTAATTGATCAAAACTGTACATCAAAAAACAGATCTTCAAGTAGAAATGCATATAGGAAAATATCACATTTTCCCCTTTCCTTTACCGTCCATACCTCTTGCAATACATAGTTAAAATCACAAAACG
>NW_020203379.1:11119-12719 GCF_001531365.2 Cynara cardunculus var. scolymus | reverse complement strand
GCCTTGTCCGGTTTAATACCCGGATAAAACACTTGAGCAAAAGACTGATTTCTTTCCAAAAATAAACAAGATTCATATAAAACCAGTAATAATTTTATGCAAAAGAGTTTAGAAATTACTCACCTTAACAAGCTTTTGAAATCAAATACTTGAAATCAACTTGAATCTCCAGAAAAGAAATAATTCGGTCAACCTCTCTTCTCTTTTAAATCGCACAACAAGGAACTCAAAAGCAAGAAGAGAAAATATGGAGGCTCAGCCTCCCTTTTATACTTTCCAAATCAGGAAAGGCGGCTAACCCAACCCCTTTTTCTCACAAAACTCTCATGTATGCATTCATACACCATGTACATATATATATATATATAATTATATATATACCATGCATACATATAAATATATATAACATATGCATTTCATATTATGCACATTTTCACATCCCTGCATGATCAAACGTAACAATTTATCATGTTATCACGTAATCATTTAAATCAGATAATCACATATTAATTACCTTGGGTGATAACCAGGATCAAGTTATCACATTACCCACCCCTTAAAAGAATTCCGTCCCGGAATTCCTTTAATCAAAAAGCCACTGGTATTTTGATCTCATATTTGATTCCAATTCCCATGTTGCTTCTGGTCCTTTGTGAAACTTCCACCGAATCTTCACCAGACTTATTTCTTTGTTTCTCAACAACCTGATCTTTCGGTCAATAACAGCTTCCGGTGCTTTTTCAAAATTCAACTTACTGTCTAATAGAATCTCTGGCAACGGTATAGCTAGATTCGGATCAGCCAAACATTTCCGTAGATTCGACACATGAAAAGTGTTGTGAATCAGACTCAGCTCTTTTGGCAGCTCTAACTGATATGCTACTGACCCAATTCGCTTACATATTCTGAACGGCCCCACATACCTTAGACTGAGCTTTCCTTTCTTCCCAAATCTGATAACACCTTTCCATGGCGAAACTTTTAACATTACAAAATCACCTATATTAAACTCAATTGGCTTTCGATGATTATCTGCATAACTTTTCTGGCGATCTTTTCAGAAGTTTCTTGGATAATTTCAGGACCTGTCAGCTGTTTCTCACCCACTTCATTCCAACATAACGGCGTTCGACATTTACGTCCATACAACACTTCATATGGTGCCGCTTGGATACTGCAATGGTAACTATTGTTATACGCAAACTCTATTAATGGCAAGTGATCTTCCCACGATCCCTCGAAATCAATAGCACAATTTCTTAACATATCTTCGAGAGTCTGAATAGTTCTTTCACTCTGCCCATCAGTTTGTGGATGATAAGCTGTACTTAATCGGATTTCAGACCCCAAAGCTTTCTGTAATCCTTCCCAGAACTTTGAAGTAAACTGACTATCTCTATCAGAGATAATATACAAGGGAACACCGTGTCTGGTAATAATTTCTTTGATGTAAATTTGCGCTAGTTTTTCTAAAGAGTATTTCTCTCTTATTGGTAGAAAATGTGCAGATTTAGATAAACGATCAACAATTACCCAAATCGCATCATACCCCTTTGGAGTTCGAGGTAACTTCATAACAAAATCCATGGTAATGTGATCC
>NW_020203379.1:7815-9923 GCF_001531365.2 Cynara cardunculus var. scolymus | reverse complement strand
TTCATTGGCATGGGAAATAACCGGATCGGAAGTTCACAGTCCTCAATAACAATAATACAGTTATTGAACACACTAGTAACAGTTTTCTGACTATTAGCAGTATCAACTACTAATTTATCATCAAGTAGCACAGAATTCAGACAAGTAGTTTGAGCAAACAATGGTGATACAAATGAAAAGTTTGCACAAGAGTCAAATAACACCTTAGCACGTATTGAATTCAGGAGGAATATACCTGTTACTACATCTGGTGATGCTTCTGCCTCGTTCTTAGTCATCTGGAAGGATCATCCCTGTGCCCCTCCTTGCCCTCCTCTATTCACAGTAGATCTTCCCTGTGTACCCGACACGTTACTCCCTATTGTTAACTGTGGAGTTCTTAACAAGGGACAATTTGGTCGAATATGATCTGGAAAATTGCAATTAAAACACCTTTGGTTAGCTGGGCAATCTAGACAGATGACCTGCTTCGCTGCACTTATAACATTTCCTTGGGTCCATCTTACATTCACCCTGATGAATTTGTCGGCAATGTGAACAGACTTTCTCACTGATCTTCTGCTCAGATCTGTTATCATATCTAACAGTTTTCGGCCCTCAAAAAGATGAAGGCCCCTCCCATTTTCTTTTCTCAACAACCTTTCCTTCTGATTGTCTATTCTTATTTCGTTCTGTCACCTCAGCTGCATCTAATGTTAATGGAAAGGTATTGGGGTTCATAGCAATAACAAACTCTCTAATTGAGGGTTTCAATCCCCAAATATACCTCTCTATCTTCCTGAATTCAGTTGAAACATAATGTTTGGCAAAACGAGAGTATTCAATGAATCTTTCGGTATACTCTCGAACTGTTCCATTTCCTTACTCTAGTTTCAAGAAATCTTCTTCCATTTGTCTCACTGCCGTTTTAGGACAGAATTGATTCTTGAATCTATCCATGAATTCTACCCAAGACAGAGTCTGTAAAATATCTGTTTTGGTAGATGATTCAACTTCCCACCAGAATAAAGCATTTGACTTTAATACAGAAACAACAAATCAAACTTTATCTGTTTCCGGACAACGAATGGTGTTGAACACATATTCCATCTCCTTAATCCAGCACATAGCTTTTACTGGATCTCTCTCCCCAGAAAAGTTTGGTGGTTTGCATGCCAAAAACATCTTAATATCTCCTTCTTTAATGTGAGTGACTGAAGTAGAGGGATGAATTTCCACTCTTTCCGTTTCTACCCTAGCTGGTATTCTCATAATAGATGTCAGAGTTTCCCGCAACTTTCCCATTTCTTCTGCCAACATATCCCTGGTTATATATTCAGGATGTGGTACCGAAATGTTCCTGAATATTCCCAGAGTGAGATTCTTCATGTTCAGAATGTATTCCAATCCGACCCCTTCCCAGAGACTGACTTCTTCCTCTGCCTCGTCCTCTTACTCTTCCCCGACCTCTATTTTCAGATGTACTAGTCGGTAGATTTATGGGTGATTTTTCTCTTTCCTCAGATTCTGGACAAGCCACTCTTTCAGATCTTCTAGTTTGACTAGACATCTGTAGAGTTTAGTGTTAATAATCACATATTCACATTCCCAAATATAATGAAGTATTCAAGTTCAGATGTGTACCTGTAAATTCATAATTACACTGGCCAGATGTAATTAAAATTTACCTTACACACTGTTCTTTTAACTCATCATATTTATTTCCAATGGTGCTAACTATGTCTGGGACCCTTAACATTCAATAAAACAGTTTAAGTCTAGGTATCATGTTGTTGAATACCTAAATGTCTTAAACTCAGGCTCTGATACCACTTTTTTAACCCCAAATCACACATTGCATGTAACACATATTTCATACAAAAGAAATACATGATATCATTCCATTCAGGTCCCTTAGTACAAGAATATATTATGACCAAATACAAGGTCTAAAAATTCAAAATTACTTGTACTAATTGATCAAAACTGTACATAAAAACAGATCTTCAAGTAGAAATGCATATAGGAAAATATCACATTTTCCCTTTTCCCTTACCATCCATACCTCTTGCAATACATAGTTAAAATCACAAAACGAGGGTTAGACCGAAAGGTCTAGTGAGATGCCC
>NW_020203379.1:5186-7245 GCF_001531365.2 Cynara cardunculus var. scolymus | reverse complement strand
TCAACATCTTTGTCCGGATAACAAGTCCGGACAATACCCCGCTCACAACTTAACCGATTTAAAACAATCCGGCCAATACATCGTTTAACCTTTGTCCGATTTAAAACAATCCGGACAAGCCWTGTCCGGTTTAATACCCGGATAAAACACTTGAGCAAAAGACTGATTTCTTTCCAAAAATAAACAAGATTCATATAAAACCAGTAATAATTTATGCAAAAGAGTTTAGAAATTACTCACTTTAACAAGCTTTTGAAATCAAATACTTGAAATCAACTTGAATCTCCAGAAAAGAAATAATTTGGTCAACCTTTCTTTTCTTTTAAATCGCACAACAAGGAACTCAAAAGCAAGAAGAGAAAATATGGAGACTCAGCCTCCCTTTTATACTTTCCAAATCAGGAAAGGTGGCTAACCCAGCTCCTTTTTCTCACAAAACTCTCATGCATGCATTCATACACCATGTATATATATATATATATATAAATATATATATATATGCCATGCATACATATAAATACATATAACATATGCATTTCATATTATGCACATTTTCACATCCCAGCATGATCAAATGTAACAATTTATCATGCTATCACGTAATCATTTAAATCAGATAATCACATATTAATTACCTTAGATGATAACCAGGATCAAGTTATCACAGGGAGGTTTTGTCAAGGATCCAGCACTGTACATGGAGTTCCACGTTTGACTAGACATTTTTGTTTAAAATTTTGAAAAGAAAGATTGACGAGAAAGTGATAAACGACGTGAAATTGATTTCCAGAATACTAAAAGCAGACGTTTTTAAATGGATCAAAAATAAGAATGAAATTCCCTTTTAGAAACGAATAATCAGTAATTAAGAGTGGTATCCTGATGGATATCCATCGACTAATCAATGAGTTTGATTAGCAGGCTCTGATACCAATTGTTGGAACCAGATACTCTTAATTCTCAAAAAAACATAGTTGATAAAGAATATGATTGAAGTACGAACAGTGTACTGAGTTTGATCAAACGAAATATTCAAAATAAATAAGAACAATAAAAGACTTGAATAAATCGGATGCTTTTATTAGATGAAAATAACAATTCTCAATCTAAACGTATTCTCACAAGAAATATGCTATAGTATAAGTCGGCACTATCAGGTAATTTGAACCTAAGGAGGAAGCCTCCTTATATACGCCTAAGTCAAACAACTATGCTATAATTATGGCTTGAATCTCTGAGTTGTCGAGTCCGCATCCTTATCTTTGACTACCCTTGAAAAGTGGAGTGGACCAAGTCAAGCCGCCTTGATTCTGTTTGACGCTTTCGAGAAGGTCTGGACTACACGCGCGTTCCATGGAGTTAGGAGACCAGAGGCTCTGCATGTACTATACAGAAGCTCTGCATGTACTATGCAGAGGTTCTGCATATGCAGAGGCTCTACATGTACTATGCAGAGGCTCTGTGTCTGGAGTTGTAGCTTTGCATCAAGCGCTTAAGATTTTTGGCGCATAAGGCTTGATCATCCATGGAGATTGAGTGCGGGCTCTGTATGTAGGAACCTTCACTCTTTGAGTAAGAGCTATGGTTCTCGACCTCTTCTGCATGAGAGCTCTTAGTCCAGACTGCTTCAATAGACTAAGTCCTATTTACTAGAGTAAGAGGCTTCTTACTTACACTTTCACAAGATGGAATCTAACAAGTTTCAGATTCCGAATCTGACTTATTCATTAAGTTTTCAAAAACGTCTGGAGACATTTTATCATTTTATCACCTAGTCCACACGTCTTGTCAGCCAAAAATACACTCAAGAGTCTGCAAAGATGCCTTGTGAAAAGAAAACTTTTGTTATAACCTGGGTTAAGGTAATTTATATATATACTTATTATGTGAATTACGTGAAATATGCATGTCTAAATTGAAGTGTATGATATTGTGTATGTGTATATATGCAAAGATGACATGACATATATGAATTATACGTGTATGCATGTAGTGTGAAGCATGCATGAGGTGGGGCTTATTGAGTTTATTTATTTGGATGAAATCATTATGACTTCAT
>NW_020203379.1:0-3866 GCF_001531365.2 Cynara cardunculus var. scolymus | reverse complement strand
GGCTCTGGTCGTGAAGAGCAGAAGCTCTGGTAAAGAGACCAGAGGGGCTCTGGTTCTTGTTGTCAAAATATTTTCTAAGTGTTGTTTGGAACCAGAGGGGCTCTGAAAGAGAGACCAGAAGGACTCTGGTCAATAATGTTTAAAATATTTTCTAAGTGTTATTTGAGACCAGAGGCCCGATGGATCAAAATAGTATGTTTTTAGTTTTGCTTCATAAGATGTTTGATTTGAAATAAATGTTTTGGTGATCCTCACCCTGCATTACATAGAAGCAAACCTCACTAGACATTCATGTCTAACCCTCATTTTCGTGTTTTCAAATTATGTGTGCAGGTAATGATTATAAGGGAAAGGGTGTTATGTGAATTACATCTCTATATGCTTAGTTGTTTTGGAAGCATAGATGCTAGGATACAAGAACTTGTACTTTCGAAATTTTTGGGTTGTGTATTTTGTATTACAGGCTCTTGTATTAAGGACCTATGTGGGAAAACATGTATTCTATATATGAAATATGTGTTATATGCAATGTGTGGATTTGGGGTGTCACAGATTGGTATCAGAGCTTAAGTTTAAGGGATTTAGGTGATCAATTGCATGATGATGCCTAGACTTAAACTATTTCATTGAATATTAGGGTCACAGACATAGTTAGCACCTTTGGAATAAATGTAATAAGTTAAGAGGTCAGTGTGTAAGGTATTTTCGGATTACATCTGGCCAATGTAATTTTGAATCTACAGGTACATAACTGAACTTGGACACTTTATTATATTTGGGAATGTGAGAAATGTGTTTTAACTTTGATATCTACAGATGACAAGTCGATCTAGAAGATCACAAAGACTAGCCCATCCTGATCTTAGTGAAGCAGAAAATTCTCCCATCGAAACACCTATTAGTACCTCACGAGGAAGAGGTAGGGGAAGAGGGAGCAATCAATCAAGGGAAAGAAATCATCAATCAGAAGGCAATGGTAATCAAGTAGAATCCAATTCTGGGGATAACAATCCAGAACCAGCACCACAGTCAGAATTTGTAACCAGAAATATACTGGCTGAAGAAATGGGAAATTTAAGAGAAACCTTAACCTCTATATTGAGAATGCCTACAAGGGTGGAAACAGAGCGAGTAGAGATAAGTTCTTCCATACCAACACCAAGCACAAAAGCAGGGGACATTAAAATGTTTCTGAATAAAAGAGATTGAATCAGTATTCAATACCATACGTTGTCCAGAAGCCGACAAAGTCAGGTTTGCTGTATCAGTTCTAAAATCTAATGCTTTGTATTGGTGGGAAATAGAGTCTCTTGGAAGAGTGGATGTTTTGCAAACTTTGTCGTGGGCAAAATTTGTGAATAGATTTAAGGAACAATTTTTTCCCAAAGCAGCGGTAAGACAAATGGAAGAGGATTTCTTGAAGTTAGAACAAAGCTCTAGATCAGTTAGAGAATACACAGAGAAGTTCATAGAGTATTCTAGATTTGCTAAGCATTACATATCCACAGAAGCAAGGAAAGTTGAAAAATATATATGGGGTTTGAAACCCTAGATTAGAGAATTTGTTATAGCAATGAATCCTACTACATTTCCATTGGCAGTCGATGCAGCTGAAGTTACAGAAAGAAACAAAAATAGAAGTGGTGAAGGAAAACAAATGGAAAAGAGGAAATGGGAAGGATCTTCAATAGGATATCGAGGATCCAAGTCCTTTAAGTTCAACAAGAAACCAATGCAGAGGTCGATGAAAAAGGTTTGTCCTAAGTGTCGACAATATCATCAAGGAGAATGCAAACTTGAACCAATGAAATGCTTCAATTGTGGTAAGATTGGACATTCATCGAGATACTGTCCAATAATTAAAAGATGTTTYAATTGTAATTCACCAGATCACTTTAGAGACCAATGCCCATAGCTCAAAACTCCACAACTAAGTTTGGGAAATAGTACAAGTGGTCGAGGGAGACCAAGTTTGACTAGAGAAGGGCTAGGAAGGGCGCAAGGACGATCCTTCCTGATGACTAAAAATGAGGCAGAGGCAGTTCCAGACGTGGTAACAGGTACCTATTCCATCAACTTCGTATATGCTAAAGTGCTATTCGATTCAGGAGCAAACTTTTCATTCGTATCTCCTACTTTTACTGAAATTGCATGCTTAATTTCTGTGCCTCTTGACAAAAAGTTAGTGGTTGACACCGCTAATAGTCACGAAATTGTTGCTTATGTGTTCGAAAATTATACCATTTCCATCGAGGGTTGTGAGTTGCCTATCCGATTATTCCCTATGCCGATGAAAGAGTTCGATGTGGTAGTGGGTATGGATTGGTTAGCTAAAAATCAGGCAACTATTTTATGTAATCAAAAGAAGATTGAAATTAAGTTGCCAGGAAAAGGAACAATCATCATAGATAGTGATCATCGGGATCATTATACCAGTCTTCTTTCCATATTGAAAGCTCGTAAGTGTATACAAAAGAAATGCCAGGGATTTTTGGCTTATGTTATCGATGTAAACAGAAAAGAGAAAGAGTTAGAACAGATCCCAATTGTCAAAGAATACCCAGAAGTATTTCCCAAGGATTTGTCTAAACTTCCACCAGACCGAGTTGTTGAATTTAAAATTGATCTGATACCCGGGGCAGCACCTGTAGCCAAAACACCATATAGGTTAGCCCCATCAGAGTTGAAAGAATTGGTGACTCAACTAGAAGATCTTCTTGACAAGGGTTTTATTAGACCAAGTACTTCACCTTGGGGAGCTCCGGTTTTATTTGTTAAAAAGAAGGACGGATCAATGAGAATGTGTATAGATTATCGGGAGCTTAACAAGATGACAGTTAAGAATAAATATCTGTTACCCAGGATTGATGATTTATTTGATCAATTGGTTGGGCCAGTTACTTCTCAAAAATTGATCTGCGATCTGGATATCATCAACTAAAAGTTAGAGAAGAAGATGTTTCAAAAACTGCGTTCAGAACAAGATATGGACATCATGAATTTTTAGTTATGCCTTTTGGTCTAACAAATGCACCAGCAGCTTTCATGGATCTGATGAACAGGGTGTGCAAAGAATAACTTGACAAGTTTGTTATTGTATTCATCGATGACATCTTGATATACTCCAAATCAGAAGCAGAACATGTAGAACATATTCACCTGGTTCTAAGTCTCTTAAGAAAAGAGAAGTTGTATGCTAAGTTATCAAAATGTGAGTTTTGGTTAAGGGAAGTTAAATTCCTTGGCCATGTGGTGTCACAAGAAGGAATCAAAGTGGATCCATCAAAAGTTGAAGCAGTAGAAAAATGGGATGCACCAAGAAACCTTTCAGAAGTCATAAGTTTTCTAGGCTTGGCCGGTTATTATCGCAAATTTATTAAAGATTTTTCAAAAATAGCGGTACCTCTGACCAAGTTGACTTGAAAAGATATTAAATTTCAATGGGCTGAAGAACAAAGAAGGGCATTCCAAACCTTGAAAGATCGCTTGTGTAGCGCACCAGTTCTATCTCTACCCGACGGAACAGAAGATTTCATTGTTTATAGTGATGCATCGAAGCTTGGTTTAGGCTGTGTTTTAATGCAAAAGGGAAAGGTAATTGCATATGCATCACGACAATTGAAAAATCACGAGAGACAGTACCCAACACATGATACGGAATTAGCAGCCGTGGTATTTGCCTTAAAAATTTGGAGGCACTATTTGCTGGGAACAAAGTGCAAGATTTACATAGATCACAAAAGTCTTCAGCATTTGTTCAACCAAAAAGAGTTAAACATGAGGCAGCGTCGATGGATAGAACTAGTCAACGACTATGATTGTGAAATTCTTTATCATCCGGGGAAAGCTAATATCGTAGCTGATGC
>NW_020203378.1:27122-31267 GCF_001531365.2 Cynara cardunculus var. scolymus | reverse complement strand
AAAAATCAAAATGTAATAGCAGCGTCCTTTAGAGATACAGAAAAACCACCACCCAAAGGTTTCGCCGGGCTGTTCCGACTCGGAATTCTCGATACAGTCACACCACGAAATCCCGAATCAGCTTCCAAGATCACCTCCTAATCTTGCCAAAGACTAGAATAGCAATGGAAATAATCTCTAAGGAAAAGAGATGAATTTTGTAGAAAATCAGAACTGCCTTTCTCATTCCTTCATCTAGCAATACATACGAGAGAAAGGGATACAACCACCCACGTAGCTACACTTTTGGGGAAAATAAAAAAATAAATAAAAAAAACTGCCTTGAAAGAGTCAAATAAATAATTAAAAAAAAGAAGAAATAAAATAACATGAAAAAAGTTACTGAAATAGAGCTCACGTGGGGGAAAACAAAAGTAAATAAAATAAACTGCAATCAAGTAATGGGATTTGATTGAATCAAATTAACCCACCCATGACCCACTTGGCTCGGTTCTTGAAGCGGGTCTGGTTCGTCAAACGGTTCATCAGGGATCTGCCTATCAGGTATTTATTTATCAATGAATATATATGGTAAATACTCRTTGACAGTATACGTATTTGTATGAATGTATATAGTGTATATTTATCAATGAATACACATTATAAAATTAGTTCCTCGATTCTCAAATTATTTATGGTTCTCACTTGAATCATCCTCTATATGTATGTGTGTGTGTGTGTGTGTAAAGCCACTAATTTATTTTTATGAAGTTATATTGTGAGTATAAAACAACATTCTAAATGATGCACAATTCGGTTCTTCCTGACCGCACCAAACATGTGGAGGATAATAAGCATTTCATCAAAGAGAAAATAGATGAGCTTGTTCAAATGAAACACTTTTCAAGTGGAGATCAAGACATTTTCACTAWGGGACYACACACAACAAAAATGTTTGATATTCTAGCTGGCAAACCAGGTATGAATGAAGGAGATTTTGGAGTGTTGGKAAATCATGAAACGATAATGTGTTGTATATTTATGGTCATTGTTGTCTAGTACAATTTTGTGTAATTTAGGAATGAACATCGTAGGAATATTCTCTTTGAAGCTATTGATTTAGTGAATCACAAAATCAATAACAAAAAATTCATTCGGTGCGAACCTAGTAGTCTAAGTTTCATGAGCATGTCTGCTAATGCATACTTTGTTTATAAATAGGTGTGTTAGGAGGATAAGTTGTTGTACATACAAAATGATTTCATACACGATTACAATGAACCATTATATGCTTGTACTCTTGTGGAAGACTTTGTTCTTTGCATTATGGAATGCAGGTTGCTTATTGTAACATTGTGGTTGTAATTTGTGTAGGAGAAGCAAATTAAGGTAGCAGACTAGGGGTGGGGATCAAGACGAGAGGAAGGGAGCTAGAGAGGTAAAGGGCAGAGGGTAGGGTTAATGGGTTGGTAGTTATGTTAGCAAATCCCTAGGTTGGACTAGATGTGTAGTTTACACACCTTGGTTATGTTTTTCATGTACTTGTTTCTATATATATTGTTGTTGCTTACTCATATRTAGTTTATCAGTTTTAGCATATGTGTTTTGCTCTCTTTTTCTATCTGTATTGTTATCGCTTACTCATATATAACTTTTCAATTTTTAGCAATTCTTTAGKTCTACCTTTTCAATAGTTGGGGTTCTTCATGAAAACAACCGCTCTACTTTTTAAGGTGAAGRTCAGGGTACGTGTACATCGTACTCTCCCAAGACACGGCCTCCGGGTGGGATATACTTAGCTTGTTTGGTTTGGTTTTGATTTTAGTTTGTCAAGTCATTTCAAAAGTGATGTCTACATGGATTAGTATTCAGGTTTTGCAGTGGAAAGGAAAACTATTTGGTCTTGTTCTCTTAGTTATAGGATAACCTGCTCAATTAGCAACTCAGAAGCATGTGATTTTGTCTCATCTTCCTCTAAAGTGTTCTTACTTGCAATCTSCCTGATCTCATGGGAACTTAAGATGACCCATAAGAGAGTAGCATTCCTATGACCGGGTGTACGGTGCAGACATGAATTGCTGGCACCTGTTCGTGAAGAGTGTAGATGCCTATGGAAGATGTGAGGCACGATCTTAATGGAAAAATGTTGTATATGGTAAATAAAGGCTTAGTTCACTAGTTCGAGTCTCCTTAGGGTCACTCGGGATTTTTCTTGCTATTATTTCATGGGATTAGTTGAGTATACATAAGTATCGGATGTAGGGTATAAACGAGTGTCCTATCACATAGATATGTCCGCATTGTTGAAACAGAACTCGGGGATCAGAATCGTAGATTTGAAGCTGGCATTTTAAAGATTTTTTTTTGTCCAAGCCGGCTTGCACACCCCTCGATTAATCCCATGAGGCCCTGAAGACAACAGACAAAAAAATCCAACTGGATACAGGAATAACCAAGAGAGACATTTAGGGAACTTTGGCTCTGGTTAGTTTCCTCTTTGTTGGTAGGTAATCATGACATTTAGAGGGGCTGTAAGTGGAATGTATTAAAACTAGAAGGGCTGTAAGTGGAATGTATTAAAACTAGAAGGGCTGTGAGTGGAATGTATTAAAACTAGAAGGGCTGTAAGTGGAATGTATTAANCGGATTGGAATGGATTTGCAGGGATTTGGAATTGAATTCCATTCCAATCCCACGTTTGGTTTGAAGGAATTTTCAGATTTGAATTCCCAGGATTCAATTGAAATCCCACAAACATAGAATTTTGAAATCATACGGAGGCACTTGGTATTTCATGGGATTTCGTAGGATTTGGATGTAATAATGTTATAAAATATGTTAAAAACATTTGTTTTGTAATATTCTATTAATAAAAAGGTAATTTAATTATTTTTATATATCATTTATAAAGAATGGAATTCAATTCCATTCCAAATACCAAACACACCAAAGATTTCAAATCATTCAAAATCCAAATCCAAATCTAAATCCCTCAAAATCATTCCATCAAACCAAACGCTCCCGTAGGAAAGGTCTTACGATTTTAAGAAAACAAAACACATAACGGAGTCAATTATTAAATCCTAAGATTGATCCATGTGAAAATAAAAGTAAGATARAAGTTATACCACACATGAAAAACACGGGGAATTTGTTGGTCTAGTCTACCACATTGSAAAAAACGTATTMACATCTTTATTGAAATTCACAAAATTGATTTTCCTTGTCATTATTGTGCAGGTTAACAAATTGAAAATTCATCCGGAAAGAAGTTACTGCTATGAGACAGATACCAATTAAAAATGGTTCTTCAAGAGTTGCCCAAAACAAGAGTTCATTTTGGAGAAAGAAAATAAGTTGAGAATATTGGAGAAAGAAAATAAGTTGAGGGGGAGGACTTTATCAATGTATAGAATAAGAAGAGCAGGGTTTCATAATCCGGGGGTCTTCAAGGGAACAACCTCTACCCATACGGATAGAGTATGGTTTGCTTACATCATACCCTTCTCAGACCCTACCTCCTAGTGAGATATACTTACTAAGGGATTTTGCTGCTATAGATGATAAATTGCCCAACGTTATTTGATTTTGTTACACATGCATGAATAAAAAGAGAAATTGACCTTAAAATATTGAAAAACAAAAGGCATAGAACTCTTAACTCATAAAATTTTGATCATTATCATTATGCTTTAATATTTTTATCATAACATAGGAATTAGAAGATAATTCTTCTTTCTTACTATTACAACTTCAAGTAATCTTTTGGCACCCCAATTTTGGATAGATGTGCTTCATTCTCATCATTTGAGGAGGAAGACCCACACTCTGCATCGAGAGTACATTCTTTAGTTCTTTGCAACTCTTCCATTTTGAATTTTATTTGCATWAATCCATGATGCCCATGAATGGCCACATATTCCTCATACGTTTTACCTCCAAGTAACCTTTTTATATATTCATCAAGCATTTGTCCTTGTTTCTTCTCATTTGCCAAATGCTCATTCACTTCATCAAATTCTTTGTTAAAATCTTGGAGTTTGGGTTCATGATTAGAGTTGATATCCCTGTTGATGAAATCATTTGGTTGTTGGTCGACTTGATTTGGGTTGAGAAATTTGTTTACAACAGATTGAACGTTGGGGCTACCAAAAGAGAGAGGCTTT
>NW_020203378.1:19612-27020 GCF_001531365.2 Cynara cardunculus var. scolymus | reverse complement strand
AAGTGAAATTGGTTAGTGACGGGTAGTTGACAGCCACCATTCTCCCTTTGACCTTGAACTTTTTGTTGGTTGCCAACCCCCAAATTTGTCATATTGTTAAATTTAAACCCCAATGGAAATTTTTTTTTGTATTTAAGTACCTATGAACGTTTTTCATTATGCTCAAAAACACACAAGAAGATGGTGGTGAAGGTATATGGTTCAATTAGGGCAGCTTGCCCACAGAGAGTATTGGCTTGCCTTTTGGAATTTGGGGTTGACTTCGAGCTTATAAATGTTGACCTCGACTCCAACGAGCATAAACAACCTGAATTTCTACAAAAACAGGTAAATGTTGTTCACGGTTAACGCGAAATAGTTATCTTTAATCTTTTGTGTGAATTGATGAAGAGCTTTCTTGTAGCCTTTCGGACAAGTCCCAGTTATTGAAGATGGCGATTTTCGGCTTTTTGGTAATGAGATATGATGTTTTTACTTATAGTATAGTTCACTGTTACCAATGGGTCAATGGCCCAGTATCCGAGTTACTCGTAGATCCTAACTTCCTTGGAGGTCAAGGGTTCAAAGTTCATCAAAGGCGACGTTGTGTGTGAGTTTTGTTGCATATAAATATTATATACTTCTGAAATATAATCCACTTTTAACCAACTTGTGTAGAATCTAGGGCAATCATGAGGTATTATGCAAGAAAATACGCCGATAGAAATCCAAAACTCTATGGAACGACTCTAGATGAGAAAGCGTTGGTTGACCAATGGCTAGAAGTCGAAGCACATCACTTCAACGACATGGTTTACACGATCGTTCTTCAAAAACTCGTCATCCCAAAGATGGGAGGGAAACCCGACTTAGCCCTAGTACAGAATTGCGAAAAAAAGCTTGAGAAAGTGTTTGATATATACGAACAACAACTTTCAAAGAATAGGTACCTAGCCGGAGATTGTTTCACACTAGCCGATCTGAGCCACCTTCCCGGGATTCGGTATCTGATAAATGAAGCTGAATTAGGACACATGGTGAAAGAGAAGAAGAACGTGAATTCGTGGTGGTGCGACATTTCGAACCGAGTTGCTTGGAAAAAAGTCATGCAACTAATGGAGTGAGTTAGTTGGATTGAATTCGGAGTTTCTGTATTTGCAAACAAAAAATAAATCGAACATTTCAAGTTTACAACTCATTAGTGAAGTTATGTTGGATATATATTCTATATTATAAAACGTTCAGTATAAACTCTTAAAAACAACTCATTAAGCGTTATGTTTTCGCTCATTAATTTATAATCTCCTAAAATTGATGTTTACAGCTTATTATTAAATATGTATGTGCATACAGCTTATAAAAAAAACTTCATGCTTGAACTCCATAAACACATTCATATATAGGTGAGGCTCAAAACGATAAGGCTCAAAATAGATGAGGCTTGCAAACGGACATTTTAAAGATATTTAATCATAACATTACATAATATAACTAAAAGAAATCACTAATGATATAATATGTTAATTAATAGAACTACTATTTGACATATATAGACTTAAGATCAAGTGAGATCTATGAGAACATTTTTTTTACATTTGAAACTTCACAGCAAAACATTGTGAAGGTAACCTTCACGGTGTTTTTGTTGTGAAGGTTTAGATTTTTTTCACCTTTGCAATATTTTGTTGTGAAGTTTCAAATGTAAAAATGTGGTCTCACGAAAACAGGATGGTCTTACATGAACCTAACCTATATATAGGGTTGGATTCACATGAGACCAACATGTTTTAAAATTTTGAAAGTTTAAAAAATATAAAAAATAAAATATAAATTTGAAGATATCATAAAAATTTAAAATATATATATCAATGTTAATATCAAATCAACTATTTAAAAGTTTTTTTATGTAATTTCTCTAATTTTTTTTATATAATTTAATTTAAGTTTAATAATGAAATAATTTATTTTTGGTTTAATAATATAACATTTTATAAAGATAATAATTAAACATTCTGTTAGAACTCAATAATAATTGAAACGCCCCAGCCCACACATTGCATGTAATATATATTTCATACCAAAGAAATACATATTCATATACATTCGGNTTTATAACATAATACTTTTATAATATATATTGTATATTTATTATATATATACACGATAAGTTAATCAATTTAAAAATGTGAGAAGTTTCAATATCACATATGATTACACTCTTTTGGGYGTGTTTAATCATATATGATAAACATGTGTATCATGTGTGTAATTATGTATGATATTGAAACTTCTTGCAAATTGACCACATTCTCGTTTGAACACGACCTTATATATAATATTATATATAGAGAGGGAGGTTCATTTAAACCTTAAAAAAATTAGGAACTTTGGAACCATGGTTTTTATGAGTATTCATGATGAATAACATGATAAAATATTCATGAGGAATGTCGTGACAAATATTTATGATGAATTATATTTATCATGTATATTCACAAAATAGGAGGTTCATAGGTTCCTAATATATTTAAGATTTTTGAATGAACTTGCACCTATATAAATAAAGGGAGAAGTTCAAAAAACTCCAACTAACTATCCCATTTTGAATGATTAAGTTCTTGAACTATTTTTTTGAATGAAAAAACCATTAAACTTTCTCATTTTGAAGGATTAATTCCCTGAATTATTTTTTTGAATGAAAAAACAATTAAACTTTCTCATTTTGATTGATTAAGTGCCTGAATTTTTTTTTAATAGATAAACCGTTGCACTTTTAAAAATTGGTTACTTACATTCTTTTAACCCAAAAAAAGTTACATTAACCAACTTATAAAAGTTCGATGGTTTATTTAWTTWWAAAAAARATTCAGGGTCTTAATCATTCAAAATGTGAAAGTTTAATGGGTTTTCCATTCAAAAAAATAGTTCACGGACTTAAATCATTTAAAATGAAAAAGTTTAATGGTTTTTTCATTCAAAAAAATAGTTGAAGGACTAAATCATTCAAAATGAGAAAGTTTGTTGGGTTTTTTTGAACTTTTCTCATAAATAAATACATATACAACATCATAAGAGGCTAATATAGTAATTTTTATAATATATAAATTTGCACACCCTAAAAACCATGGTTGTGACTACTAACCATAACCATAAAAAAAATCCAAATCACTAATACAACACTGCAACAAAAGTCTAACTATTGGCTAAATGCCCTTACTGAAGTTCCAAACAATAACATTAAGACATAAAATTATAATTGAAAGAAATTGTTTTCATGTTTTCTTGAACCTCCTCTWTTTTTTCGAGCYATCTGTTATTGCATCTTCTATGAGTTGCATACTAAAAGTCACCTTTTGTCTAGTGAGTTCACGATTTTCTTTAGATGCTTAATGAAAATAAGTAAACTTAGAACAAAAATTAGGTTTCATTYGTGTGATAGAAAATTGTAGTAAACATACCAACCTTTCGAGGGACGTATCATACGCTTTATTTYGACAAATGAGCGATTTACTATGAATTTTACAAACAACATGAGCTTTTTTGGTTCTCACATAAATATAAAGGTTGCATCTTTGCTTAATACCATGGCCTTAAGGCATCTTCCTCAAATCCATTATGTGATTAAACACTAARACAACATTTTAGAACACTTTTTCATCAATAAGGCGAGATATAACATGATTCATACCTTGATTTGAGGTTGAACAACCCCTTACACTTGAAAAACTCCAACTACGATCTTTTGTTGCTCTTGCCTTCAATACTCTTCCAAACTCTTGGTTTTCTTTTGGATTTATGTAATTTAAGTCCTCCTCCTTGGGCTGAGTCTCTCTTCGCGTTGGAAAAACGCTCGAGGCCCGATTTTGTTTTTTAAGACCTTGGTTAGAGGGAATATTTCCTAGGTTGTACATTCCTAGAATATACAAATGCAACTACAAGACTACACATATGTTTTGTAGATGTTACAACACTCCCCTCTATCATACCCGGCTGCTGGCAAGAAAATCTAACGATTTGTGAGTAGTCCTTAGTAAAAATTTCAGCCACTTGCTCTCCACTAGCCACTAAGAATATGTTTCATATAAAACGGTCCTTTATCTATTCTCTCTGTAATGAAATGTGTGTCAAYCTCCACACATTTGGTGCGACCATAAAAGACTACATGGATTGTTTTCTTATTTTACAATATAACTTCTTATAAGATGAACATCCTCCCTCTCAAAAGAAGGTTATTTTCAACTATAGAAAAAGAAAAAAGATATACTCCTCCTRATCCACATGTACCATGAGGCATGAGCTATAACTCTTAAGTTCTGCCTCAACACCACATTATCTTTTTTGCTTCTCCATGTAATCAAGTTGTGGTCTACAAATGAACAATTCCATAAGTGGATCTTCTGTCTACTGAGCTTCCAGCCCAATTACATATCTTTACGCTGCAATTTGTGAATGTCATTGGCTATGTTGTTATTGCGCCGCTATAGGCGGTCGTATAGCGGTTGGCGGTCCTTAKGAGAATAGTGGTGCAAAATAGCGGTATGAAATCTTGATGCCATATTTAGCTTGTTAATGCTTAATTTGATAAGAGTTGTTACTTGTTAATATTAATTCCAATCTCAAAGTTGAGCCGTCATTTAGGATTATGTTCATGCAGTTGTGGAGATTTKATGGTATGGCAAGATTACCAAGCACAAGTCATAAGATGATACAAATGAAAAGAATTCAAAATGAAAGGGAAAGAGTGGTTACTTTGTCCAAACGCCGAACWACTTATTCAAGATTGCCAATCAGCTACCCACGCTATGTCGTGTACTGGTTGCAATCATTCACTTTTCCATCAGCGGAAAACCTCTCTTTTGGCAGCCCCAACGTTCAATCTATTGTAAACAAAATTTTCAACTCAAATCAAGTCGACCGACGACTAGATGATTTCATCACAAGGTCTGTCAACTCTAACCATGAATCCAAACTCCAGGATTTCAACAAAGAATTTAATGAAGTGAATGAGCAATTGGTAAATGAGAAGAAGCAAGGACAAATGCTTGATGAATATATAAAAAAGGTAATTGGAAGGAAAACATACAAGGAATATGGGCCATTTGTGGGTATTGTGGACCCATGCAAATAAAATTCAAAATGGAAGAGTTGCAAAGAAACAAAGAATGTACTCTCGATGCAGTGTGTGGGTCTTCCTCCTTAAATGATGAGAAACATCTATCCAAAATTGTGGTGCCAAAATATTACTTGAAGTTGTAATAGTAAGAAAGAAGAATTATCTTCTAATTTCTATGTTGTGATAAAAATAGTAAAGCATAATGATAATGATCAAAATTTTATGAGTTAAGAGTTCTATGCTTTTTGTTTTTCAATATTTTAAGGTCAATTTCTCTGTTGATTCATGCATATGTAACAACATCAAATAACGTTGAAGCAGTTTATCATCTATAGCAGCATGATCCTTTTAGCAAGTTTATCCCACCAGGACGTAGTAGGGTCTAAGGAGGGTATGATGTATGCAGACCAACCTCTACCCCTAGGGATAGAGGTTGTTTCCATGAAGACMCCGACTTATGAAACATTGCTCTTCTTGTTCTATACATTGATAAAGTCCTCTTTCTCTAACTTTATTTTCTTTTCTCAATATCTTCYAGGAAGAATATGAAGCCTTGTTTTTGGCAACTTTTGAACAACCATTTAAAATTGATATCTATCTCATTGTGGTTTCTTTTCGGATGAATTTTCAATTTGGTAACCTACACAATGATGACAAGGAAAATCAATTTTGTGGATATCAATAAAGATTTGGGTTTTCTGTACTGTGGTAGACTAGACTACCAAATTCCTTGCGTTTTTTTATATGTGGTATAGCTTCTATCTTACTTTTATTTTCACATGGATCAATCTTAGGATTTAATCATTATTTTTGYTATGTGTTTTGTTTTCTTGAAATCCTAAMACCTTGTTTTCTTGTCAACCAAATTTTCCCGAACGTTAATTTGTACATATCTTTACGCTGCAATTTGTGAATGTCATTGGCTATGTTGTTATTGCGCCGCTATAGGCGGTCGTATAGCGGTTGGCGGTCCTTAGGAGAATAGTGGTGCAAAATAGCGGTATGAAATCTTGATGCCATATTTAGCTTGTTAATCCTTAATTTGATAAGAGTTTTTACTTGTTAATATTAATTCCAATCTCAAAGTTGAGCCGTCATTTAGGATTATGTTCATGCAGTTGTGGAGATTTGATGGTATGGCAAGATTATCAAGTACAAGTCATAAGATGATACAAATGAAAAGAATTCAAAATGAAAGGGAAAGAGTGGTTACCTTGTCCAAACGCCGAACAACTTATTCAAGATTGCCAATCAGCTACCCATGCTATGTCGTGTACTGGTTGCAATCATTCACTTTTCCATCAGCGGAAAACCTCTCTTTTGGCAGCCTCAACGTTCAATCTATTGTAAACAAAATTTTCAACTCAAATCAAGTCGACCGACTACTAGATGATTTCATCACAAGGTCTGTCAACTCTAACCATGAATCCAAACTCCAGGAGTTCAACAAAGAATTTAATGAAGTGAATGAGCAATTGGCAAATGAGAAGAAGCAAGGACAAATGCTTGATGAATATATAAAAAAGGTAATTGGAAGGAAAACATACGAGGAATATGTGGCCATTTGTGGGTATTGTGGACCCATGCAAATAAAATTCAAAATGGAAGAGTTGCAAAKAAACAAAGAATGTACTCTCGATGCAGTGTGTGGGTCTTCCTCCTTAAATGATGAGAATGAAGCACATCTATCCAAAATTGGGGTGCCAAAAGATTACTTGAAGTTGTAATAGTAAGAAAGAAGAATTATCTTCTAATTTCTATGTGGTGATAAAAATAGTAAAGCATAATGATAATGATCAAAATTTTATGAGTTAAGAGTTCTATGCTTTTTGTTTTTCAATATTTTAAGGTCAATTTCTCTGTTGATTCATGCATATGTAACGACATCAAATAACGTTGGAGCAGTTTATCATCTATAGCAGCATGATCCTTTTAGCAAATTTATCCCACCAGGACATAGTAGGGTCTAAGGAGGGTATGATGTATGCAGACCAACCTCTACCCCTAGGGATAGAGGTTGTTTCCATGAAGACATCGACTTATGAAACATTGCTCTTCTTGTTCTATACATTGATAAAGTCCTCTTTCTCTAACTTTATTTTCTTTTCTCAATATCTTCCAGTAGGAATATGAAGCCTTGTTTTTGGCAACTTTTGAACAACCATTTAAAATTGATATCTATCTCATTGTGGTTTCTTTTCGGATGAATTTTCAATTTGGTAACCTACACAATGATGACAAGAAAAATCAATTTTGTGGATATCAATAAAGATTTGGGTTTTCTTTACTGTGGTAGACTAGACTACCAAACTCCTT
>NW_020203378.1:17176-19062 GCF_001531365.2 Cynara cardunculus var. scolymus | reverse complement strand
GGAGACTGCAAGTAGGGACGTTTTTAGAGTAAGGTGAGGCAAGATCACATTCTTTTGAGTTACAAATTGAGCAGGTTGTCAAGAGAACATAAGAGAATATAGTCTCCAAGAAGAGCATGAAAAACCAAATGATTCCCTTTTCTGGTGCAAAACCTAAATACYAATCCATGGTATATGTCACTTGTGAAATACTTGGACAAACGTGATTTACACAACTTCTACTACTCCTGAACAAACTAAAAACCAAACCATACTAAAAGAGCCCTGTATATCCCCCCAGAGGTGRGGTCTTGGGACTTGGGAGGGTACGATGTGTGCDCACCTGACATCTACCCTGTATAGTAGAGTAGAGTGGTTGTTTCCGTCAAGACCGTTGACTAATGAAAAGTGCATGAAAGGTTGAAATTATAGAAACGCTAAAAATTGAAAAGCTAGATATGAGTAAGCAATAGCAATAGAAAATAGAAAAGAGAGACAAATATTGATAAAATTGAAAAATTATATACGAATAAGCAATAACRATATAGATAGAAGCAAGTACATGAAAATCATAACCAAGGTGTGGAAACTACATATTTTTAGTCTAACCTGAGGTTCTTCTGGTAACCTAACTACCATATCACTAATCCTATCCCCTACTCTTTACCTCTCTGCCTCCCTTCCTCTTGTCTTTATCCCCATGCATAGTCTGCTACCTTTATCTTGCTTATATGAAACAAACTARCACTACCATATCACAATAATTAATCTGCAATCCATAAGGTGAGAACAAAGGCTTCCACGAGAGTACCAAGCATATAGAACGTCATTGTTATCTTCTACGAAATCATGTTGTAGGTGTGAAAACCTATCCTTCTAACAAACCTATAATATGAACAGGCCATGCATTAGTAAACATGCTCATGAAACCWTAGTTAAAAAGTAGGTTTGCACATAATGAATTTTCTATTATTGATATTGTGATTTTATAATACTGACATATCTGCTAAATCAATAATTTAAATAGAAATGGGTCCTAGGATGTTCATTTCCAAATTTTYYTGATTTYYGAATACTMCAAAATCTCTTTCATACGCAGTTTGCCATCTAAGACATCGAACTGTTTGCTGTGTAGTCCCTTAGTGTAAATGTTAGCTACTTGCTCTCTACTAGGAAAGTGTTTCATATGAACAAGTCCATAATCGATTTTCTCCTTAATGAAATGCTTGTCAACCTCCATATGTTTGGTGAAGTCGTGTAAGACTAGATTGTGCATCATTTAGAATGTTGCTTTATTATCACAATGTAACTTTATAAAAGATGAATTAGTGGGGCTTTTAATATATTTATATATATATATATATATATGTTATACGTATATGTATCACTCCTTGCCACTCCTCGTATCCGAGATCATGTGGACTGTCACACCTTTTGAATCATCTGTCAGTTCCAAGACATTATATAAAGCAGTTTCAATATTGCGCAAGTGAATTTGTAATTCATAGTTCTATCATCAAAACATAGTTGAGTATTCGTTGCATTAGTTACTATAAAACATTATTCTAACGACACTAATGGACTTTTGACTACATACATTTATAATTCTAATTATTAAATGAATGCTAATTCTGGACCACTATGTCAAATCACAACGATTGTGATCTCAGATTTTGATCTATGTAACAACATAAGTCATTGGTCTTTAAACTAAGTCCTTTTTGAGGTATTCCTTCTTGATACCTTAGGATTTGTTTGGTATGWGGACTTCATAGGCCGGAAGCGGACTAGACGGAGTGTTTGGTAAGACCAATATATAACTAGACAAAATGTTTAATAAACCAAATTGAACTAGTGTGTAAATAAACAATAATGTAAACAAAGCCTTAAGTTCATATATATATATA
>NW_020203378.1:3762-17086 GCF_001531365.2 Cynara cardunculus var. scolymus | reverse complement strand
ACACTGTTGATCATCTACCCAGACGATTGAGATTGGTTCGTATAGTTCGTAATAATTACATGGTTTGTATTTTAAACTCCTATATATACGTGAATTAAGAAAATAAATATATAATAACAGAGGTTAGTGGTTAGTGGTGGTGGGATGTGGCACTAAGCTTTGCTGAATTATAACCCTAGTTATGTAATTGTTAGCSACATCATGTAGTGGAGAGCGGCTATGAGTGTGTTGTGTGATAAGAGGGTATCCTCAAAACATAAGGGGGGAAGCCTAAGGGTAGCCGTAAGACCAACTATGTTGTATGGTTCTATGTGTTGGGCAGTAACGAAGACGCAAGTAAAGAAATTGGAAGTTGCGGAGATGAGGAAGGGAGAGAGTACGCAAATAGGCTATGCCAGAGGGTGACGTCAAGGGTATTGTGAGGAGGGTAGAGAGTATGCAAATAGGCTCCTTGTGTGGGTTAGCCGAGCCTGATTACCTGACTTTCTTGTTTGACTTTCTTACATGTTTAAGTTTCTATATTCATTAGTTTTCTACTTGTATTAACATGTTTTACCTCATTACACTGTCTACTTGCACACCATTGCATCGTCCACACCACGAATCGTTTTACCATATATAATAATTATAAATTCTTTTGGTATGTGGACTTTAAGATTTAGCATCATGTAGTGGCAATTAATGGGACAAAATGCTCCTCTCAAATATAGACGACATATTTTCTTTCATTTCTCATTCTGTACTCGGTAGAAACAAAACTCACTTACTTAGACCCACTAAGAAACATAGAAAGAGGGAGAGAAGGACAACGCTATCGAAGTGTACGAGTGTAGGAGAGCTTGATTTTAGTCATATAACCATTTTCAACTTCTAGACTCGCAAATCTAAGGTGATTACATGGCTTTTTCCTCTTTCGATGATGCATGCAATATGTATATATGTTTTATATAATAAAAAAGGGGTAGTGTATGATTAAATATTATAGCTTAAACGATATGTTTGTTTAAGACAAGCAGTGTGATATAATGTTTAGAAGTGTTGTTAGAATTATGTTTTGTAATAATTGGTCCATTGAAAATATGTTTAGATAATAAGACTATGTTTTACANTCAGTAATCTCAAAGGATATAATAGAAAGAGTTATAAAATGTGGAATAAGCTTAGTATACATGTTCTATTATTCACTTCTATGAAAAATTTACCTTTTCACATTTTTTTGATTAACCTGGATATCCAATACGCTATGTGAGCAGATTAATCCCAGGATGACCTGCTTTACAGATAGCCCGGAGTCACCGCATTTGAACCTCCGTGACCACAAGGGGATTTTTATTCATCCTTGAATTATTGAATTTGAACTTGAGACCTAATGGTACTTTTGATCTTTGGAGTCAAACTCAAATCAATCAGACACCACCCTTGTGGTTCCTTTTCACATTTACCTTCAAAGTGTATAATATAGTATTTACTTCTTATGAAATTGTAACTACAAATGCTTCACATATACTATGGAGATGGTAAAAAATTAGCAATTATTACTAAAAATGTATACGTACTCTTCAATATTAATTAGGGCTCATAAATATAATTTATTATTCAATGCGTGTGAGTTTGTTACGTGGGATTCTTTTCTTTTAAGATTATAATAATTATAAATCAACTATATATTCATGTATCTTTTTTATACTATATTGTAAGCATTCATGCATAATTTGTCATATTTTATTTATTAATCGTACATAATTTATATATTATAATTATAAACATTTATATATTAGATTTTTTTTATAATTATATAGTATTTTTCTAACATATAAATCTTTATAACATATAATACTTTTATAATATAAATTGTATATCTTATATATATATATATATATATGAGAAGCAAGAATGCAAGAAGTCTCAATATCATATATGATTACACTCCTTTGAATGTGTTTAATCATATATGATAAGCATGTGTATCATGTATGATATTGAAACGTCTTGCCTTTTCGCAAATTGACCACCTTTTCGTTTGAACATGATCTTATATATAATTATATATATATATATATAGAGAGAGAGAGAGAGGGGGGGGGGCGAGATTCATTTAGAACACAAAGACTTGATCTAAGTGCATATTTGATATGGATATGAAAATCTAAATTTTGACATTATGGCAAGATTACCAAGCAAGGGTCGAAAGAAGATACAACTGAAAAAAATTGAAAATGAAAAGGAAAGAGTGATTACCTTGTCTAAACGGTGCAATGGCATATTCAAAAAAGCCAACGAGCTAGCCACACTATGTCATATACAGATTGCAATCATTCTTTTCTCCTTTACTGGAAAGCCTCGCTCTTTTGGTAGCCCCAACGTTCAATCTGTTGTAAACAAATTTCTCAACCCCAAATCAACTCAACCAACAACCAAATGATTTCATCAACATGGCTGTCAATTCTAATCATGAAACCAAACTACAAGATTTTAACAAAGAACTTGATGAAGTGAATTAGCATTTGGCAAATGAGAAGAATGAAGGACAAATGCTTGATGATTATATAAAAAGGTTGCTTGGAGGTAAAACATATAAGGAATATGTGGCCATTCGTGGGTATTATAGATTCATGCAAATAAAATTCAAAATGGAAGAGTTGCAAAGAAACAAAGAATGTACTCTCGATGCAGTGTGTGAGCCTTCCTCCTCAAATGATGAGAATGAAGCATATCTATCCAAAATTGGAGCGCCAAAAGATTACTTGAAGCAGTAATAATAAGAAAGAAGAATTATCTTCTAATTCCTATGTTATGATAAAAATAGTAAAACATAATGATAAGGATCAAAATTTTAAGAGTTAAGAGTTCTATGTTTTTTGTTTTTCAATATTTTAAAATCAATTTCTCTGTAGATTCATGCACATGTAACAAAGTCAAATAATGTTGGGGCAATTTATCATCTATAGCAACATGATCCCTTAGCAAGTACATCCCACCAGGACGTAGTAGGGTATGATGTATGCAAACTAACCTCTACGCCTAGGGATTGTTTCCATGAAGACACCGACTTATGAAACATTGCTCTTCTTGTTCTATACATTGATAAAGTCTTTCCTCTCTAAATTTAATTTATTTCTCCAATATCTTCTAGCAAGAATATGCAGCCTTGTTTTTTGCAACTTTTGAACAACCAATGATGACAAGAAAAATCAATTTTGTGGATATCAATAAAGATGTGGATATGTTTTTTGCATTGCGGTAGACTAGACTACCGAATTCCCCGTGTTTTTTCATGTGTGGTATAGCTTCTATCTTACTTTTATTTTCACATGGATCAATCTTAGGATTTAATCATTGTTTCTGTTATGTGTTTGGTTCTCTTGAAATCCTAACACCTTGTTTTTTCTTGTCAACGAATTTACGTGAACGTTAATTTGTTTCTCTCTCTAAAAAATGTCACAAGTTGCTTGATTTTTCATGGATGGTTTATCGTTTTTCATTGAAGTTTTGTTGGTTTAATAGGAGTAGGATTACCATTAGTCTCATAACGAGATTGGGATTTAATCCCAATCTCAAGGTTGAGGTGTCATTTAGAGATGTAGTTGGCACTTGTTAATGCTAAATTTGATAACAAAGTTGTCACATGTTAATCCTAATCTCAAGGTTGAGCCGTCATTTAAGTTTATGTTCATGTTGTTGTCCATATGGAGATTCAATTATGGGTGATGTATTTGAAACTGCTATTTGCAAGAGAGGTCAAATGATGTTGTTTATAAATTTGGTGGGCAAGCTGAAAATGCAAGTATGGACATCTTTCTAGGTATCCCACGATATAAGGGAGACTGCAAGTAGGAGCGTTTTTAGAGGAAAGTGAGGCAAGATCACATTCTTCTGAGTTACAAATTGAGCAGGTTATCAAGAGAACATAGTCTCCAATAAGAGCAAGAGAAACCAAATGATTCCCTTTTCTGGTGCAAAACCTAAATACTAGTCCATGGTATATGTCACTTGTGAAATACTTGGACAAACATGATTTATGCAAGTTCGCCCACTCCTGGACAAGCTAAAAAGCATACCATACTAATCGAGCCATATATATCCCACCCAGAGGCGAGGTCTTGAGAGGCTATGATGTATGCAGACTTGACCTCTACCTTGTATAGTAGAGTAGAGCGGTTGTTTACATTAAGACCCCTGACTAATGAAAAATGCATGAAAGGTAGAAATTATAGAAACGCTAAAAATCGAAAAGCTAGATATGAGTAAGGAATAACAATAAAAAATAGAAAAAAAGAGACAAATATTGATAAAATTGAAAAACTATATACAAGTAAGCAACAACAGTATAGATAGAAGCAAGTACATGAAGAACATAACCAAGGTGTGGAAAATACATATTCCTAGTCTAACCTAGGGTTCTTCTAGTAACCTAACTACCAAATCACTAATCCTATGCCCTACTCTTTACCTCTCTGCCTCCCTTCCTCCCGTCTTTATCCCCATGCATAGTTTGCTACCCTGGTCTTGCTTCTATGAAACAAACTACCACAACCATGTCAAAATAATTAATTTGCAATCCATAATGTGAGAACAAAGGCTTCCACGAGAGTACCAAGCATATAGAGTTTCATTCTTATCTTCTATGAAATCATGTGTAGGTGTGAAAACCTATCCTTCTAACGAACCTATAATATGAACAGGCCATGCATTAGCAAACATGCTCATGAAACCTTACTTGAAAAGTAGGTTTGCACATAATGAATATTCTATTATTGATATTGTGATTTTAAAATGCAAACATATGAACAAGTTTCTTGATTTCTAATACTCCAAGTCTGTTTCATACGCAGTTTGCCATCTAGGACATCAAACTGTCTTCTGTGTAGTCCCTTAGTGTAAATGTTAGCTACTTGCTCTCCACTAGGAAAGTATTTCATATGAACAAGTTCATAATTGATTTTTTCCTTAATGAAATGCTTGTCAACCTCCATTTGTTTAGTGAAATCGTGTAAGACTAGATTGTGCATAATTTAGAATGTTGTTTTGTTATCACAATGTATCTTTATAGAAGATGAATTAGTGGGGCTTTATATATATATATATATGTGTGTGTGTGTGTGTGTGTGTGTATGTATGCATGTATACGTATATGTATCACTCCTTGCACTCGTATCCGAGATCATGTGGACTGTCACACCTCTTGAATCAAACCATCAATCAATTCCAAGACATTATTTAAAGCAGTTTCAATATTGTGCATGCGAATTTGTAGTTCATAGTTCTATCATCAAAACATAGTTGAGTATCCGTTGCATTAGTTACTATAAAACATTATTCTAACGACACTAATGGACTTTTGACTACATACATTTATAATTCTAATTATTAAATGAATGCCAATTCTGGACCACTATGTCAAATCACAGCGATTGTGATCTCAGATTTTGATCTATGTAACAACATAGGTCATTGGTCTTTAAACTAAAGTCCTTTTTGAGGTATTCCTTCTAGATACCTTAGGATGTGTTTGGTATGTGGAATTCCTAGGCTGGAAGTGGACGAGACAGAGCGTTTGGTAAGACCAAAATGTCATAGGTCTTTAAACTAAAGTCCTTTGTGACATATCCCTCTAGATACCTTAGGATGTGTTCGCAAATGTTAAATGGACCAAATTGTCCCTAGAATGTTCTATAATGATTTTTTTACCATATATAACAATTATAAATGCGTTTGGTATGTGGACTTTAAGGTTTAGCATTATGAAGTGGCAGACAAAATGCTCCTCTCAAATATAGACGACATGCTTTTCTTCATTTCTCATTTTGTACTCGGTAGAAACAAAACTCACATACTTAGACACACTGAGAAACATAGAAAGAGGGAGAGAAGGACAACACTATCAAAGTGTAAGAGTGTGGGACAGCTTGATTTTAGTCCTATAACCACAATTTCAACTTCTAGACTCGCAAATCTAAGGTGATTACATGGCTTTTTTAAAATACAACTACTTTTTATTTTTTTATTTTAAGGCATATTATATCAAAATCTAATACATAGTTTTTATTTTGTATATGTAATTTCAAATCTTCATTTTAGTGATATCTTAAACATCAAAACTAAAGTATCTTACACATAATTATCGAACAAAATACGTTACATTTTCATATATAAATTAAACACCTAAATGTTTAAAACATCAAAGTTAAGATACTAAAATAAAGATTTTAAAAATACATAGAAAATGAAACAAATATCGGACAAACAATTGATTCCCATTCTTGTGCTTTGCTTAACATTCTATAATACCTCTCCATAACAAATATCCTTAGCTCTGCAAGGTTGAAAAAATGCCCTACACCATGTATTAGGGTCTTCTTCCATCAAGTGATTATATGCATCAAGATTTAGTATCTTAAACTTTTTCACGTGTGACATGAAATCTGCTTCAAAAAGTGGACGTAGCTGATGCCTGAAAAATGTTTCTGTAGTCAACATCGTTAAACCTTTTACGAAAATTAGCATATATGTGTCTTGCCCATTGTCTATGCTCTGCATATGGTGTCAACTCATTTACAGCTTCAAAAATGCCCTATTGCATAGAAAGAATGATAGTGCATAAACTTCTACTTTGACATAAAGCATACACTTGTTAATGTTAACAAAATGCATACCTTGTGTTGATCAGACATGATGGTAAGCCCTGCTACTTCGATAACACCAATATCTTCTATTAATAGTTCAATGAACCACTTCTACTTCTCTTTATTCTCCATATCTACTACAACCTAAGTTACATAAGCATTCAACATTGTAAGTGGTTAAACAAATAACAACACTTGACAGTAATATAACAAGCATAGTTTCGATGTACATACCTATAGGGTAAATATGATTACTTATGTCACGACCAATAGCCAATATTAACTCTCCTTTGCACACCCTTTCAAAAAACAACCATCTAGTCCTATAACTTTCTTACATCCACTAAATTTATGTAGAGTAAACCCATTCTCATCTTCCCTTTTCCCTTTACCCGTTGAGATCCAATCACAATCAAACAACACTACTTGTTTGTCAATCGAATAATCTAACTCAATAATATCTCTCAAGACCCCATAGTAGGTTACATCTCCCATAATAGGATTGTTATCTCTAACGCTCGAGAAGCTATTTGTCCTCGCATCAAGCACAACTCCACTATTTTGTGTTTTTCTTTTCTACTCAAGTTCTTGCGTGTGAACTCTAAAACCATTTATAATAAATCCCTTGTATTTTTTTACAACCTCAATAGGGCCACCTGCCAAGGCCCTTAGTTCCTCTGTGATTCTTTGATCCTCTAAAGTATGCAATTCTTCAACCTGAGTATGAGTACATAAAATATTATAATTAAAAAGCACTTGGCATAAATTATAAAATGTAATATGATAATTTAATCTAATCATTACTTACATGATTTTGGAACCATAATGCAAAAGTTTTACCATAAATACGCTGCAATTCTTGCTCACGTAATTGTCGATTTTGATCACGAACAATATTTAGATGTTCACTGTATAAGTATATAGTGTTACAAGACTCAAAACACTAATTGTACTAAAATTCATGATGTAAAATTGTTGACTTACGTGATGAATTCATCGACTTTGTTGCAATTAAACAACACATATGAGTGTGCTTCAGCCAAAGTTTCAAGGTCCAGTGTTTGTGTCTCTATAGCCCCCACGGAATGACCCGACATCGAGAAAAGAGGTAAAACACCCCGACAACCACCATCATCATAATTTCGACTTGTCCTATTATGTCTAGACCCAATATCATCATATAAGTACAATGAACAAAAAGAAAGACACTCTTCAGCTAGATATCCTTCTGCAGGCGAACCCTCGACTTTACTTTTATTTCGAACATAAGATTTCAGTGTGGACAAATACCTAAAAATTCATAAAATGAAAAAGTTAAAAAAATAATAATAATACTTGTATCGGTAATATTAATAAAAATTAAAAAAAAATACATACCTCTCGATTGGATACATCCAACGGTAATGAACTGGACCGCCTATTTTGGCCTCTGACGCAAGGTGAACTGAAAGATGAACCATGACATCAAAGAACGATGGTGGGAAAATCCTTGCTCGATCGCAAAGAGTTTCTCCGATCTCGTTTTCAAGTTCAACCAAATCTTGAGGTCTAAGAACTTTTGAGCATAACTGTCTATAGTAACGACATAATTTCATCAAAGGAAAGCGAACATGCTTAGGTAAAACTTTTCGCAAGGCGAGCGAAAGCAACTACTGCMTCAAAATATRATTATCATGACTTTTAAGCCCAAKTATTTTTGGAGGTTTTACTTGCAYGCATCTTGATATGYTAGATGCATATCCATCCGRMACTTTCACCTTTTTTAAGACATTACAAAATATTTCCTTCTCCTTCTTATCCATTGAGAAACAAGCTGGAGGCAGGTACACTTTATCGTTATCGTAAGCTTTATGATGAAGTGCAGGTCTAATACCCATTTCTTGTAAATCAAGACGTGCCTTTATATGATCTTTAGTCTTTCCATCCAAATTCATCAAGGTGCCAATCACACTATAACAAACATTTTTTTTTTCTATATGCATCACATCAAGATTGTGGCATAGCAAATTATCTTTCCAGTATGGTAACTCAAATAAAATACTTCTCTTCTTCCAGTTAAATGGAAGATTTGGATTATCCTTCACTAGTTTCCCAAATTTAATTTCGTACCCATTTAACTCATCAAGTATATCAGACCCTGTTAGGCGGCGTGGCGGCCTTTCATGTTCTTCAGTGCCATCAAAAGATTTATTGTCTCTCCAAAAAACATGTCTTTTTGGCAAAAATCGACGATGCCCCATGTAATAGTATTTTCTCCCATGCTCTAATCGTCGTGATTTTGTATGCTTATGGCAACAAGGACATGCTAGTTGACCTTTAGTGCTCCACCCAGATAAATTAGCATAAGCTGGAAAGTCACTTATGGTCCACAACAAAGAGGCATGCATTTGAAAGTTATTCTTGGTTGATGCATCATAAGTGTTCACTCCAACATCCCATAACTCCTTTAACTCCTCTTCTAAAGGTTCTAAATAGACATCTACGTTATTTCCAGGAGCAGAGGGTCCAAGTATAAGCAATGATAGCCTAAAATAAGGTTGTTTCAAGCACATCCATGGTGGCAAGTTATATGGCATTAAAACCACATGCCATGTACTATGAGAAACACTCATAGTCCTAAAAGGATTTAACCCATCAGTTGCTAAACCAAGTCTAATATTTCAAGGCTCCTTGGAAAAATCAGGATATTGGAAATCAAATGTTTTCCAAGTTGGGGAATCTGTAGGCCATTACGATTTGGTGTGATAATCATGTGATATCATTATTATAACATCACTTGCACACTCAATTTGATCATGGTTTCGATCAGTTAGGATTAGACAATCACACATTTATCACAACGATTACTCATGGTTTCGATAGGTTATGGTTACACTCGATTGATCATGGTTTCGATAGGTTATGGTTACACAATCACACAATTATCACAATGGAAGAGAAGAGAGTGGAAATGAACGTGATCAATCCAGGAAAAAAAGGATAATTATAATTAATTAAAATAAAATAAAAATTATAAAAATTACTTAATTACATTACTGCCCTTATTAATTTATTTATATTTAATATAAGTTAATTTATTAATTAAAAAAATTTGAGGTTATTGGGTTGTTCTCGTAAATCATAGGGGTTCTCGTTTGAACCTCTACCTATATATATCCATATTATGCGAACCACATAAGGAGTTTACGTAACCGAGACTCGACTTCCTTTCGGACAACCCCCTCCCAAGCAGATAAGCAGTCTAAACGAAAAGGTCACGTCTTTCGGACGACTGTAAAAGCAGCAACAAACTCAACTGAAAATCGATTTGTTTTGACCCGGTTTTTTTTTGGCGATTCACATAATTTTTTTTGGCGATAAAATAACGACAATTATATGCATCAACATTAAGCATATACGGGATTAAATTTGAGAGGAAAACGAGAAGAATTTTTGGGTTCTAAAGAGGATTTTGACAAACCCTAGCTGCTGCCATTATTGTTTAACCGAATCGACGACTTTTGAGCCACCGAAACGACTCTGTTTCTACCCAAACAAACCCCAAAAAACTCACACCGCAGTAGCTAATCACCCAACTTCAATATTGAGACGAAAACTTACCTCAAAGTCGATGAGACTACTTCAAATCGTTGCTCCTTTTCTCTTCCTTCTTTCAATCGGTTTATCTTTTCCTCACTCTTCAGGACTGTTTTGGGATTGAAAAGAAACTTATTAGGGTGAGTGGAGACGTGGACATAAGGCTTGATCATGAGCCAAATAGATGAGAATTCAGCCCAATCTAATTTAAACTTAATGTGGGTTTTATAAAATTAGCCCCTCAGCTTAAACCAATAACAAAACTAACTCAACTTAACTAATAACTTTTTTTTCCTTTTAAAACACACATGTACAACACCTTGATTGCATTTAAACCCATTTTCATTCCCTTTCTTTAACTTGAACCATATATATACATATACATATATATAATGTATATATATATATGTATATAATTATAAACACAACGGTTAATTATGATATTATTTTAACTTTTTAGTCATAATAAATACTTAGAGTAAAAGCAATGAATATTGACAAGTTTTTTGGGCTTTGACTTGATCGTTTTTCAAATAACCAAGAACCGGTTTTCAAATTTTATCGGGGGTTTCATTAATTGGTTAAGTATTCATTCTAAGTTTGAAGTTTAGGACCAAAACGTGCTTTCACCTATAACTAGTCCTTAGAGGATGCAAATATCTTATCCCAAATTCTTACGTTCTATTCCTATTTATCAATCATATAAATACATATAATATTAGGGGGTGTACAAAAAAAGGGCATATCCGGATAACCCAACGCAACCGAAAGCCACTCGATACCTAATCAAGTCGTAAAATCTTCAAATAGTAAATGTTAGGTTGAAATTGGGTTAGGAGCATTTGAACCCAATCGAACCCATTGAACCCAATGTCTTTGTATGCCTTAGATTTAATATGATTGTCAAGTAAGGTTCGTTGAGGTTGCTAGTAATATGTAATTGTTAACTTTAATAGGAAGTCTTATTAAATATATTTTAATATCTCTCACATAATTGTTAGGGTCTGTTTGTTTACCTCTTAATGGTATAGTAAGGGTCTGATTCGGTCAGACATTCTATCGTTTGGATAGGTTTTTAAAAAAGTCTGAATGGTAAGTTTAGATCTGAATCGCTCCTTCACCCACACGCCCTCCATACGATTCAGATGTGAAATTTTGACAGGTTTGCCCTCCCTATTTTTTCTCTAATCGTCGTTCCAGGCCTGGCTCCCTAGATTTCTCCAAGTGACGCCTTTGTTCTATCAATCGGTTGTAGGAATTGCACCAGCAACGCCTTCTTCTCGTTCACCATTCTCCCCTTCTTCATCGGTCACCAGTCTCGCCTTCTTCATCGGTCACCAATCGATTCACAGGTAAGACCTCTCAATTTCATATTTCTAGACAAACTTCGCTCCCTACATTGTTGCTTATGGTTTTGTATAATTTATTATCACAAACCTTCTTGTGTGGTGAATAACATCATCCTGGTCTCACCCTTCTTCTGAATCATAAACCCTAGACAAGCCAACTTCATTGTCGGTGATGCGTGCAAGTCAGTTTTTACATGGACACAGTCAGCTTTACACATTTGTCTGCTATTATTTGATTTTCTTTGTTCTTTTTTTGGAAGAGGATACCTGTTACAACTTGTTTGATCTTCTCTAAATCTCTATTAATGTTGTATGACTTTAGCTATAAAGCTTGGCACAACTGCCACCATTGTTGAAAACAAAAAGGAAAAGAAAAAGAAAATCTCACCAAAGCTCCAGATGCTTCCTCTATGTTGATGGAGAAACCAACTTTGAGATGACAAATTGGAATTAAAACAATCCATGGTTTTATGTATTCCCTCCCACGGTTTTTGTACAACTTGAGTAATATTATAAATTATTGATGATATTGGGGGTGGGGTGCTGTTGGACTGGACTTCCACATTTACCAAAACAAGAGGTTGGATATAAGAATTCTATGGTGGATAAAGAATGTGCATTTATCTTCTACATTGACCACTATGATTAGAGATTTTCTGTAGCAATGAGATAATTGGGAAAGAGGTCGAACAGCTTGTTATGTGATCGGCGTAGGAATTATCTGAGACATTTAATCCAGGAGAGAGGACTTTCCTGAATACAATTTGCCATTTGCCTTGAAGAATGATGCAGACCAATTGGGACCACTTAAGAATCCCTCCCATTAGCCTATATGCTGGTTATAGCTTCCTGGATGCTGATATTGGACATGCTTTATAGCTTCCTGGATGCTGATATTGGACATGCTTCATGGCTTTGGATGCATTTCGGGCTATTAATCAGATGTTGAAAGTTGAAACTACACTTTAATAATGCAATAGAGAAAACTTGTGGGCCAGAAGGCTAAAGCAATAGCATCCATAATACTAATGACAAAAATTGAGAAGTAGATTGGTTGAGCTTCAAATTATGAAGAAACAATACTTTCAAAGTTTTCATGGGACATCCAAAAATAATTATCTATGCAATATTCGAGATTGGTGGTAAATGAAATATTAATGATCATTGAGTGAGGCCTTTTGAACCATCTTTCATGGCTTTCTGTTGCAAAATTAACCATCCTWCTTGTGAACATGTCAAATAAAACATTGTAGTTTGCAWGAATSAGACATTGTGGGCAAATTTTGGATATTTAATGAAAATAAAAACCCTTCACACTTGGTACTCCCGATTCTGCGAAACATAGCTTTTTTCTTCTTTTTTCTTTTTGGATTTTTACGAGAATTAATGGTGTTTTGAACATAAGGCCAAATTAGATCATTCAGAAAGGCGTTCACTCAATAATAGTGATAACATACAATGTCATTTTGGTGAACTAAAATCTTACCCGGTAAGGAAATGATAGTGTAAAATTTTACAAATAAACACTTACCGGGTAAGTGTTTGATAAACGACTCCTTACTATAAAATCTTGATCATGTCTCTCTTTGTATATAAACMTTTGCCACTAAAATAGTTTTGAATTTGAGAAGTAATGTTTGACAATTAGTAGGCATCCAATAGGAAACCTTTTAGCAAAGGGTATATCAGTCTTTACTAGTTTCTTTGCTCCCTAGTTTTCATATTTGCATGAATAATTGCTTCAAGGCCTTGCTACTTATGATGCAACAGTACCTT
>NW_020203378.1:0-3467 GCF_001531365.2 Cynara cardunculus var. scolymus | reverse complement strand
TTGATTTCACATCTCAACCCTTTTAGGCATATTATAAGAGATCTCTTATATGTGGTCCTTTGTTAGGATTTCAATCTTGATTTGTTATATGTCATCATTTGTAAGGTATGGACACTGTCAATGAGAGTTCACAACCAAAGAGACGTAGAATAAACTGGAAAAAAGAGAGTGTGGTGCGAACATTTCTTGAAGCATGTATACAATAGGTTGTTATACATGGACGAGAAGGCACCAGTCTTAAGTCGCGTTCATGGAAGAATGTTGCGGAGACACTTAAAAACAAACATAACTTTGTCGTAGATCAAAAACAAATGAAAAACCATTATAATTATTTGAAAGCCAAATACAATGCATGGACGAGGCTGAAAAACAAAATAGGGAACGTGTATGACCCAACAACCAACACGTTTAATCTAACTGATGAAGAATGGCAGATAGAAATTAAGGTATCTTCATAATTTTCTAATTTTATAATTCTATACTCTTTTTTATTTGGTATCTTTATAATTTATTTATATATATTTTTAAAACAGAAAAGCAAATATGTAGAACCAATCAGGAGTACATGACTGCTTTTCCACGATCTTTGTATTCAACTATTTGATAGAGTTCAAGTAACGGGAATTGAAAGTCATAGGCCACATTCTAATATTCCCGACATTTCTGACCCACTTTCTGATCACTCGAGTGAAGATGTTGAGGTTGTTCCTAATAATCAACAGATCTCGACCCCAACTTAACTTTAAGACAAGAGTGTGATTCTCGTCCAAGTACACAAGCAAGTAAAAAGCGAAAAGGTAAACAATCAAGTAACTCACAAGTTGAAGAAGATATCTCTAAGGCTGTGAAAGCAATTATGGAAAAAATATTCGAACGATGTGTCTGCTTGCTTGGCAAAGTAGGATGAACTTGGATGAGGAACAGATCACCCGCTGTACCACGTAGCTACTTTTATCTTCAGTGAGAGTGCCGATTATAGGAAAGTATGGTTGTGTTTAAAGCCGGAAGGTTGTATGGGTTGGGTTAGAATGATATGACAAAAGTACAGAATCATGTAGTCAAAACATATGACTTTTGTGTGGGTTGGGTTAGAATGTGGGTTGGGTTAGAATGACTCTTGAACATTGTGTTTTGATATGATTCTACTTTTTGAATGATGTTTTGCTTTTGAACACATGACTTTTGGATGACATAACTATTGAATATGCTTTTGAATGATGTTAACTTTTGAATGAATGTTGAGTAATTATTTTTATTTGCATGGTTCTTTATGGATGCAACTTTTCAATCATGATTTGTAATTATTTTTATTTGCAAGGTTCTCTATGGATGTTGAAGAAGAATTGTTGCTTTTGTTACTTTTTTGGTTGTATTTGAAACGAAAAGCTATATCAAGAATCAAAAGGATAAGAGATAACACTTCATTGTTGTCCGGACATGCGTATACTCTAGAACTATTAAATGACTCAAATACACAATGTCTTGAGTTGATGCGCCTTCCTCGTGATGCTTATATACTACTATGCAACCATTTTAAACAAAAGAATTGATTGCAAAATAGCAGGAACGCAATTGTTGAGGAGAAGATGGCAATTTTTTTAGCAATTATATGTCACAATGAACGCTATAAAATAATTAAAAGAAGATTTCAACACTCAACATAAACTATCCATAGATATTTCCGTCAAGTACTACGAGTAATGATAAAATTTGCTAGAGAAGTTGTAGGACCAATGCCCAATGAAGAAACCTCCAACATGTCAAAACGACAAAGAAATCTTAAAAGAATTTTTCCGGCATGTTTTCGTTTATATAATTTGCAAAATCAAAACGTAGTTAAAAAGTTTCTTATAGTTTATACCTTTTTAATAAGGGGGCGATAGGTGCGTTAGATGTGACTCTCATACATGCAGTTGTGTCTGTCGATCAACAAGCTCGTTATAGGGGCAGAAGAAGAGGTGAATGTTATCAAAACATTTTAGCGACTTGTGATTTTAATATGGTATTCACTTATGTTTGGGATGGATGGGAGGGCATAACACATGATGCTAGACTTTTAAAAGAAGTTGCATTGAACCCAACTTCTGGCTTTCCATTTCCTACACCAGGTATTTATAATTTTTACTTAATATTGAATATAATTTATTTCTTATACATTTTACTTAACAATAAATTTTTCTTACATGTTAAATGTAGAAAAATATTATCTTTGTGATGCTGCATATGCCAACACTCGTGGATTTTTGACTCCATATCGCAATACAAGATATTGGCTAGCTGATTTTCGACGTCGACATGCCTTGACCAAAGAAGAAAGATTCAATCATGCCCACGCACAACTCAGAAATGTTATCGAACGTGTTTTTGGTGTATTGAAAGCAAGATTCCCAATTTTGAAGCAAATGGCCCCTTATCCTTTTCGCATACAAAGAAACATTGTAATTGCTTGTTTCRCKATCCACAACTTTATAAGAAGATGCAACATGCAAGATCAATTATTCATGGATTACGACAATAATCCCATGTTCATTAATGAAGCACAAGAACAAATTGATGGAGGCGAGGAAGAAGAGATAGATGCAACACCTTGGGGTCCCCAAGACAATGAGTGCATGATTAATTTGCGTAATGAGATTGCAAATCAACTGGTGTTAAATGTTTCAAATTAGATGTTGTACTCAAAATATTGGGTTTGAAGTTGTGTTTAATGTGATGTTTTGTTACGCCAAAACTTGAACAAACATTGTTATGCTTGTGTTGGATTGATATAATATTATGTATTGGCTTGGACCATTAATTATTTTCTATTTTTCATTTAGAAATTTCCTTCAGAACTGTTGTCAAACGTTAATTTTCATTAAACACAAGACTGAGGGTAAAATGGTAATTTTATGTTATTCAGACTATTGATTCAGAACGGTTTCCAAACAACCTTTATCTATCTAACACTAAATCATACGGAGTCTCTTAATCAATCTGACCACTTAATCATACTACACTAAACCATTCAACAACTGCCAAACAGTCCCTTATACTTACTTATATTTTACTAGAAGGGTATTCGTGCAATGCAACGAGATACATATTCATTTTAATGTTTTGTTTTATTTTGTCTCTATTGATATAATACGGTTTATGTGGTTTTGAGAAAGATGATTTTTTTACTTTTAATAAAAATAAATTTGAAGATATCATAAAAATTTGAAAAAGTATATTGATATTAATATCAAATTAAATTTTTAAAAGTTCTGGTTTTTTTGTATAATTTCTTTAGTTCTATTTTTTATTACTAGAAGCGTACTCGCGCAATGCAGCGAGATACATCGTGTTTTTAATATTTCATTTTATTCTTTATCTCAATCGATGTTATAATGTGGCTTTATGTGATTTTGAGAAAGCGATGATGTTTTTATTTTTGAATAAAATATATGTTTGACGATATTATAAAAATTTAACAAAAATATATC
>NW_020203377.1:22888-23920 GCF_001531365.2 Cynara cardunculus var. scolymus | reverse complement strand
TCCAGTCTGATAAACTCTGTTCTATATCACTAATTTGAATTTCAGATGAATTTAAATGAAGATCTTGTTCTTCATAGATTTCATCACCAGAAGTATGTTTCGTAGAGAATAAATCCATCATTCTATTTATATGAATTCATTTCTACTAAGATTTGAATATTGTTCTTCAAAAAAAAAAAAAACAAGATTTTTCTAATAATTTTTGGGCTATCAGCTTTCTTATAGACTGATCCGGCTGCACGTCTTACGCTCCTTTCTGCGTGACTTACGCTACTCCAACGCCCAAGGCAAAGCAACACTAATATCCAAATATTATTATAAAATTTTGTTTTTTTTTTATAAAACATATTCATTTCTAGTACTCATTCATTAACATAAATAGTATAACTCATTATTTCCCTATGAACATAAATCATGGCTTTGATACGTTTTTGTTCAAGAAATTCCAGACTTTGAATATCTTCTTCAGTTCTCGTCATTGTTCAWAGTACCATTTTAAAATATGTAGATTTTAATACAAATATTCCAAAACCAGTTTATCAAGAAAATGATTTTGAAGGATATAGTCCTACCAGATCAGAAGTTATATCTGAATTAAATAGTTTCCAAGAACAATTATGAGTAATAAGATTCAAATTCGTTGCAATAGAAAAAATAAAATAGCAAAAAATATAATAGACGAATGTTGGATAGAAATAGCTAATGACTATAAGTATTTACAAGAATTAAAAAATGATAAACAAGTTTTAATAACAAAAATCTTAGAACAAAGACAAAATAAGCAAAGTGTTCAAGGTCATATACTCATTAGATTATCTCATATTATAAAATATATTAATTGGATAAAAGAAAGTATAGACTCTGAGTTCAAAACAATAAAATGTCATTCAAATAAATTAACAATTTGCTAAAAATGTCACAATCAACAATTAATATGCAATATYTTTTCAAAGAATTTTATGCTGATCAAAATAAAGAAAAACGAGAATATTACTATAATTTTGTCAATGATTCAAGTAAAGAACTTAGACA
>NW_020203377.1:19050-20588 GCF_001531365.2 Cynara cardunculus var. scolymus | reverse complement strand
TTATCAAAATAATTATTCAAATGAGATACTTAATACTATAAGCCAACAACTTAATAGAGTTGAAAATAATCAAAATAAAGATGGCACATTTATACCTACTCCATTTACTCCACTAAACACTTTACCTACTCCATCTACTCCACAAAACACTCAAATAGAAAATCCCATATTTGTTCCCCAACAACTTGATCCAACAACTAATTTAGGTTATAATAAAAAATTAGTTAATGGGTTAGAACAAAAATTATGTGGATTAAAAATTAGTACAATTGATCGAAATACTGATTGCTCTTTAGAATCAGATAAAGGTTGCAATCAGGTTGCTCATCTTCAAGATCAATTTTCAAATAATGTAAATAAAATCAAATTCAAAGGCGCTGTTTCTACAAACAGACCAAATACTTTTAATTATTATCCTAGACCAACTCTTCTAGATATTCAATACAAAGATAGAGAATTCTCTATGAGTCGTAGTCAATACGATGGTGTAATAACCGGATCCTGGTTATTACTTAAGGTAATTAATACGTGATTATTTTATTAAATAATTGTGTGATAGCATGATAAACTGATATGTTTGATACATGCTGGTATGCAAATTTGTGCATTTAATTGGATAAATATATATATATATATATATTTATGTATGCATAAAATATAAATGTATATATATATATTTATGCATGCAAATTATACATGGGTATGTATGCATGTGTGTATGCATGGATGCATGTGGGTAGCATGAGGTGGAAAGGGGAGTATGGAAGGCGGTTTGAGCTAACCTTCCATATTTGGGAGGTATAAAAAGGGTAGTCTCTCTTCATTTTCCCTTCCCTGTTATTTTGAGAAAAATTTGAGAGATTAAAGAAGTGTTGTCCGGAATTCTAAAAGGAGGTGATTTCAAGTGATTACAAGTATCAAGTTTCAAAAGGGTCGATTCTAGCATTTTGGATTTAAAAGATTTATAAGGTGAGTGGTTTCTAAACCTTTTTGTATAAAATTCTTTTGGTTTTATTTGCATGTCTCGTATTGTAATCTACTGAAATGAAACCTTGTCTATGTTGTCTAAGTGTTATCCGGACAAAGAGTGACCGGATTAGAGTTTAAACCGGACAAGCCTTCAAAGGTTTATTGTCCGGATTGTTTTAAACCGGACAAGCTTTAAACGGTTTAGTGACCGGACTAGTTTAAACCGGACAAACCATGAGCGGTTTGTTGTCCGGAGTTGGTAAACCGGTTGAGTGTTGAGCGGTGTATAAATAATAGTATTATTTATGATTTTAAACTGAGAAGTAGGAATACGACCATGTGGTGAGCGGTTTAATATTAAACCGGACGAGTCTTGAACGGACTGTTATCCGTTCAAAATATGAGTTTGTTCTAAATGTAAACCGTTCAAAGAATATGTGATGTGTTGACCGGATTAGATATCCGTTTAATATGAAATTGTTAAGTGTTAAACCGTTCAACAAGTGTGTGATGTGTTGACCGGACTTGATATCCGGACAAAGTGGACTTAAATTCTGAGTGTTTAATCC
>NW_020203377.1:16880-17678 GCF_001531365.2 Cynara cardunculus var. scolymus | reverse complement strand
AAATTTTTCATGTTCTCTCCAATCAAGACTGGGGATCTCAACCTTATGACAGCAAACCTCTATCAAATTTCAGTCAAAACCCTTCTTATAATTATAGTAACCCCCCAACCCACACATTGCATGTAAAGCATATTTCATACCAAAAAAAATACATATTCATTTAACATTCAAGTCCCTTAGTACAAGAATCTATCATGACCAAATACAAGGTCCAAAAATTCGAAATACATAACTTGTACTAATCAACAAAACTACTCATCAAAAGCAACTTCTTATCCAAAATGCATGTAAGAAAAGCATTATATCTTTTCTTTTCCCTTACCTTCTGTACCTTCTGCAATACATATTTAAAATCACAAAAACAAGGGTTAGACTGAAGAGTCTAGTGAGTTACCCTAATCATGTAATTGCAGGGTGAAGGATCACCAAAACCTTTATAAAACAATTATTCATGAATACACATGAAGGTAATATCAAATCGTTTTCCACTTTCAAGCTAACCACGTAGCTATATAAATTCCATACCTTTAAACCAATCGAGTTCCATTTAATACCATTTTAAACCTTTTCTTTATCAAACGAGGTACAAACAAAGATTCAGGCCAAACCTGACATTTCTTTCTCAATAACATCTAGACTATGATTTCCAATAAGAACCTTGATCCTAAATCTTTAAATCACAAAGAAATAAAGTTTCCAGACCACGATAGTCTTAAGGGATATAATAGAAAGTGTTATATAATATCACACACAGACAATGCCACCCTTATATCAAATGGACACCTCTCCTTGATATGC
>NW_020203377.1:14872-16105 GCF_001531365.2 Cynara cardunculus var. scolymus | reverse complement strand
TCCTTGATATGCCACCCTTATATCAAATGGACACCTCTCCTTGATATGCCACCCTTATATTAAATGGACACCTCTCCTTGATATGCCACCCTTATCACTTCATCAAAACTTTTATAAAATAATTTCGAATAGACCGCAGTCATTGGAATTGTTATCAGTCTGAAAACATTTATATCAAAACTTCATTTTTAAGATAAAATAACAATTTTAAAAAAAAAACACAAAACATCATCACAAATCCGGTCAACAAGTTCGGTCAACAAATCCGGTCAACAATCATCCGGTTAACAAGTCTGGTCAACAACCGTCCGGTTTAAAACACTTGGAATAAAGTCCATTTTGTCTGGGCATCTAATCCGGTCAACTCACCACGTACTCTTTGAACGGTTTACACTTAGAACAAATTTACATTTTGAACGGATAACAAATCCGGACAACAGTCCGTTCAAGACTCGTTCGGTTTAAGACTAAACCGCTCACCACATGGTCGTATTCCTACTCAGTTTAAAATCATAAATACTACTACCATTTATAAACAGCTCAACACTCAACCGGTTTACCAACTCCGGATAACAAACCGCTCATGGCTTGTCCGGTTTAAACTAGTCCGGTCAATAAGCCGCTCAAGGCTTATCCGGTTTAAGAACTTACCGGATAATAAACCGCCTAAGGCTTGTCCGGTTTAAATGCTTATCCGGTCACCCTTTGTTCGGATAAACACTTAGACAATAAAATTAAGGTTTCTTTCCAAATAAGAACAATACGAAACATGCAAATAAAACTAGTAGAATCTTTATATAAAAGATTTAGAAACCACTCACCTTGTAAAGCTTTTGAAACCAAACTGCTAGAAATCGATCCCTTTTGAAACTTGACACTTGAAACCAACTTGAAATCACCTCCTTTTCTAAACCGAACAACACTTCTTTAAAACCCTCTCAATTCCTCTCAAAATAGCAGGGTCAACAAATGAAGAGAGACTACCCTTTTTATACCTCCCAAATATGGAAAGGTCGGCTTAGAACCGCCTTCCAAACCCCTTCCACCTCATGCTACCCACATGCATCCATGCATACACACATGCATACATACCCATGTATAATTTGCATGCATAAATACATATATACATTTATATTTTATGCATACATATTTATATATATATATATATATATTTATCCAATTAAATGCACAAATTTGCATACCAGCATGTATCAAACATATCAGTTTATCATG
>NW_020203377.1:12070-13502 GCF_001531365.2 Cynara cardunculus var. scolymus | reverse complement strand
TTAATAAAATAAAATCACGTATTAAATACCTTGGGTAATAACCAGGATCTGGTTATCACATCATCCACCCCTCAAGAGAATTCCGTCCCGGAATTCCTTTAATCAAAAAGCCACGGGTATTCTAATCTCATCTTTGATTCCAACTCCCAGGTCGCCTTCGGTCCTTTGTGAAACTTCCACTGTACTTTAATCAGACTTATCTCTTTGTTTCTCAACACCTTGATCTTTCTGTCTACCACAGCTTCTGGTGTCTCTACAAAATTTAATTTATTGTCTAATTGAATCTCTGGCAAAGATACAGCTAAATTCGGATCATCTAAACATTTTCGCAGATTCGATACATGAAAAGTGTTGTGAATCTGATTCAGCTCTTTTGGCAACTCTAGCTGATATGCTACTGGCCCAACTCGTTTACATATTTTGAACGGCCCAACATACCTTGGACTGAGCTTCCCCTTCTTCCTGAATCTGATACCTTTCCATGGTGAAACTTTTAACATTACAAAATCGCCTATATCAAATTCAAAGGATTTTCGACGATTATCTGCATAACTCTTTTGGCGATCCTGTACTGTTTTGATTCTTTCGCGGATCTGTTCAATCTTTTCGGAAGTTTCTTGAACAATCTCAGGACCTGTTAGCTGTTTTTCACCCACTTCATTCCAGCACAATAGCGTTTGACATTTACGTCCGTACTATACTTCATATGGTGCCGTTTGTATACTGGAATGATAAATGTTGTTAAATGCAAACTCTATTAATGGTAAGTGGTCTTCCCATGATCCTTCGAAGTCAATAATACAACTTCTTAACATATCTTCGAGAGTCGGGATAGTTCTTTCACTCTGTCCGTCAGTCTGTGGATGATAAGCTGTACTTAGTCGAATTTCGACCCCAGAGATTTCTGTAATCCTCCCCAGAATTTTGAAGTAAACCGATTATCTCTATCAGAGATAATAGACAAGGGAACACCGTGTCTAGTAACAATCTCTTTAATGTAAATCTGCGCTAGTTTTTCTAAAGAGTATTTCTCTCTTATCAGTAGAAAATGTGCAGATTTAGATATAGGATCCACAATTACCCAGATTGCATCATATCCTTTTGGTGTTCGTGGTAACTTCATAACGAAATCCATGGTAATGTGATCCCATTTCCATACAGGTATTTCCAACTATTGAAGGCTTCCATAAGGTCTCTGGTGTTCAATCTTGACCTGTAAACATGTTAGACACTGTTCCACATACCGTGCTATATCTCTTTTCAATCCTGGCCACCAATAAAAAGGTTTTAAATCTCGATACATCTTATTGGTACCTGGATGGATAGAGTATCGGGATTTATGACTTTCGTTCAATATCCTACTTCGGATATCTCCAAAATGTGGTAACCAAATTCGCCCTTGAAAGCACATTAGTCCTTCATCATTCTGTTC
>NW_020203377.1:5790-11075 GCF_001531365.2 Cynara cardunculus var. scolymus | reverse complement strand
AAAGCTGTGGGTGCATTAGTTAAGCCGAAAGGCATAACTAGGAATTCATGATGCCCGTACCTTGTCCTAAATGTTGTTATTTCAATATCTTCTTCTCTGACTTTAAGTTGATGATATCCTGACCTCAAATCAATTTTAGAAAAATAACTTGCCCCCACCAGTTGATCAAATAAGTCATCAATCCTCGGTAAAGGATATTTGTTTTTGATTGTCAACTTATTCAATTCACGGTAATCTATGCACATTCGCATAGATCCATCCTTCTTTTTAACAAACAAGACCAGAGCACCCCAAGGCGAAGTGCTAGGCCTTATAAATCCTTTATCAGTTAAATCTTTCAACTGTGTCGCCAATTCCATTAGTTCAGAGGGAGCTAGATGATAGGGAGCCTTATCTATTGGTGCAGCTCCTGGTATAAAATCGATTCGGAATTCAATAACTATATCTGGTGGTAACCCAGATAAATCTTCTGGAAAACCTTCTGGATATTCACAAACTATCGGAATCAATTCTTCCTTTCTTTTCTCTTTCTTTAAATCAATGACATATGCCAAATATCCATGACAATTATTTTGAATACTCTTTCGGGCTTTCATTACTAACAGAATACTAATGCGATGATCCTGACGGTCGCCATAAATAATAACTGTTCTCTGGTCTGGCAAAATAATTCTGATCATCTTCTGATTACAATCAATGCTAGCCTGATACTTTGCTAACCTGTCCATACCCACTACTATGTCAAATTCTTTCATTGGCATAGGAAATAACCGGATCGGGAGTTCAATGTTTTCAACAACAATTAAACAGTCATTGAACACACTAGTAACAGTTTCCTGATTATTAGCAGTATCAACTACTAATTTATCTTCAAGCAGCACAGAATTCAGACATGCAGTTTGAGCAAACAATGGTGATACAAACGAAAAGTTTGCACCAGAGTCAAATAACACTTTAGCACGTATTGAATTCAGGAGAAAAGTACCTGTTACCACATCGAGCGATGCTTCTGCCTCATTCTTGGTCATTTGGAAGGATCGTCCCCGCGCCCTTCCTTGTCCTCCTTGGTTCCCAGTAGTTCTTCCCCGATTACCCGATGCATTACTTCCCATTGTTAACTACGGATTTCTTAACAAGGGACAATTCGGTAGAATGTGATCCAGAGAGTTGCAATTAAAACACCTTTTGTTGGTTGGGCAATTTCTGGACAGATGACCCGCTTCACCACATTTATAACATTTTCTCGGATCCATTTTATCATTACCCTGCTGAACTTTCGTACTGCTCTTTTGTTCAGATCTGTTGTCATATCTCACAGTCTTGGGTCCTTGAAAAGACGAATGTCCTTCCCATTTTCGTTTCTCAACAATCTTCCTCTCTGACTGTCTATTCTTGTTTCTTTCAGTCACTTCAGCCGCCTCTACTGTCCATGGAAAGGTATTGGGGTTCATTGCAATAACGAATTCCCTAATTGAGGACTTCAGACCCCAAGTAAACCTTTCTATCTTCCTTGATTCGGTCGAAACATAATGATCAGCAAAACGAGAGTATTCAATAAATTTTTTAGTATACTCCCGTACAGTCTTATTCCTTGTTCCAACTTCAGAAAATCTTCCTCCATTTGTCTTACAGCAGTTTTAGGACATAACTGATTTTTAAATCGATCCACAAATTCCATCCATTACATAGATTGTAAAACATCCGTTCTTGTAGACGATTCTACTTCCCACCAGAATAAAGCATTTGACTTCAATACTGATACAGCAAATCATACTTTATCTGTTTCTGGGCACCGAATGGTGTTGAACACAGATTCCATCTTTTTGATCCAACATATTGCTTTCACCAGATCTCTTTCTCCAGAGAAGGTTGGTGGTTTACATGCTAAGAATGTCTTAATATCTCCCTCTCTATTATGAGTGATTGGAGCAGATGGATAAACCTCTACTCTTTCTGTTTCTACTCTAGCAGGTATCCTCATAATAGATATCAGAGTTTCTCGTAATTTCCCCATTTCCTCTGTTAACACATCTCTGGTTATATATTCTGGGTGTGGTACCGTTTCTTCCTGATCATTCCTAGAGTGTGATTCTTCCTCTTCAGAATGTATTTCAGTTCGTCTCCTTCCCAGATACTGACTTCTCCCTCTTCCTCACCCCTAGGTCTTCCTCGACCTCTATTTCCAGCTGTACTGAATGGAACGGTTTACACTTAGAACAAATTCACATTTTGAATGGATAACAAATTCGGACAACAGTCCGTTCAAGACTCGTCCGGTTTAAGACTAAACCGTTCACCACATGGTCGTATTCCTACTCAGTTTAAAATCATAAATACTACTACCATTTATAAACCGCTCAACACTCAACCGGTTTACCAACTTCGGATAACAAACCGCTCATGGCTTGTCCGGTTTAAACTAGTCCGGTCAATAAGCCGCTCAAGGCTTATCCCGTTTAAGAACATACCGGACAATAAACCACCTAAGGCTTGTCCGGTTTAAATGCTTATCCGGTCACCCTTTATCCGGATAAACACTTAGACAATAAAATCAAGGTTTCTTTCCAAATAAGAACAATACGAAACATGCAAATAAAACTAGTATAATCTTTATACAAAAGATTTAGAAACCACTCACCTTGTAAAGCTTTTGAAGCCAAACTGCTAGAAATCGATCCCTTTTGAAACTTGACACTTGAAACCAACTTGAAATCACCTCCTTTTCTAAACCGGACAACACTTCTTTAAAACTCTCTCAATTCCTCTCAAAATAGCAGGGGTCAACAAATGAAGAGAGACTACCCTTTTTATACCTCCCAAATATGGAAAGATCGGCTTAGAACCGCCTTCCAAACCCCTTCCACCTCATGCTACCCACATGCATCCATGCTTACAAACATGCATACATACCCATGTATAATTTGCATGCATAAATACATATATACATTTATATTTTATGCATACATAAATATATATATATATATATTTATCCAATTAAATGCACAAATTTGCATACCAGCATGTATCAAACATATCAGTTTATCATGCTATCACACAATTATTTAATAAAATAATCACGTATTAAATACCTTAGGTAATAACCAGGATCTGGTTATCACAATTATTATGACTATCAAGATGCTTGGTATAATTTCTTATACCTAAGAAGTTACACCCACTCTTGGTTTTTGAATTTCGACAAAAACTTTGATTGTAATTATCCAAGATGGTTTGTTCGATGGTTCAAATTTATGGAAAATATTCCTCAAACACTTCCCTCAAAGGTAAACGACGGCTTCAACAAGTTCAAAGACCTGTTTGTTCAAGAAATCACAGAGTTCGAATATCTTCTTCAATTTTCATCATTATTCAAAATACCCTGGATTTTATCATGGACCTTTAAGGTCGCCGATGCAAGCGGATCTTCTCCTCCATTACTACAGAGAATTACAAGAGTCAAATGGTGGGAAAAACTTTCGACTGATCAAATACAGAAAATGACTGTTCAAGGTGTTCTTGATTATTATTCAAGTAATTTTGGTACTCCAGTTTCTATTCTATCAACATCAAATCAGAAGAAAGAAGATGAAGAAATTGATCAAATACTAGCCACTGCTTCAAAAGAAGAACTCAAGCGACTTCTTCAGGAGCTCAGATGAGGAAGTTCTCCTTCAAGCAGTTCTCCTTCAAGCAATTCTCCTTCTAGTTCTATGGCTCAAGCTTATCAACCTTCTCCAAACCGAGCTGGTTATAGTTAAGATCCCTATGAAGATTTTTAATCTTTATAGGGCTGTGTATGTGTGTGTTTTGGGTATTGCTTTTGCAAGCAATTTCTTTGTATCTTATCAAAACATATCTTATCAAAAATACGTGAAATACACTCTTTGGTATTTTCAATAATATCCTGTTCAAAACTATTATCTTATCAAACATTTACAGGTTTATTTCAAGATATTGACGATGCCAAATTTATTTCAAGATAATGACAACGCCTTCAAAAAGATGCTGCCAGATGCTGCCTTGATAATGCAATATTATGCTATTTTCAATAATTAAGGAACATCTATGCCTAATCTAAAGAGTGGCTTAATTGCTACTTGAACTAATCCAACATGTAAATTTTTATATTTTTTCCTATGTTGAATTATAGCAGTTTTTGATAATAGGTGAAGATTTTCATAATATTTATTGATTGATAAAGTTTGTTCAGTCGTTTTAATGGAATAACTTTGAAGAAAATCGAAATGGCCTATTTTATAAATCGTTTTAACATTTTGTTTTGGAATTGTCCAGTCTGATAAACTCTGTTCTATATCACTAATTTGAATTTCAGATGAATTTAAATGAAGATTTTGTTCTTTATATATTTTTGATCACCAGAAGTATGTTTCGTAGAGAATAAATCCATCATGTTATTTATATGAATTCACTTGTACTAAGATTTGAATATTGTACTTCAAAAAAAAAAAAGATTTTTCTAATAATTTTTGGGCTATCAACTTTCTTATGGACTGGTCCGACTGCACGTCTTACGCTTCTTTCTGCGTGACTTACGCTACTCCAACGCCCAAGGCAAAGCAACACTAATATCCAAATATTATTATAAAATTTTGTTTTTTTATAAAACATATTCATTTCTAGTACGCATTCATTAACATAAATAGTATAACTCATTATTTCCCTATGAACATCAATCATGGCTTTGATACCATTTGGGACAGGACCGTTCATCATAATTGAACTAAACACAGATTAGTGATATAGTATTGAAATAGCAAGCCTAATGATCAAAAGATACCTTTAAACGATTTCTTGTTTTTTCATAATACTTGTAGGTATAATTGTTTCTTGGATACAATTCATGTCTGCACCACTATCAATTAGTGCTAAGACAGTTACTTTGAATTCATTATTGATACATAGATTAATATAAACATTCCATTTTTGAGTAGTTATTCCTTTTATAGGATTAATTATTTTATTTTTAATCTGAGTAATCGTTTGATCATCTGTTTGTTCATTAGTTTGTTCAATAGGTTCTTTATCGTTTTCGATGTTAGATAACCTATCTTTTATTATTTTAATTTCGTTCTTAATAATTTTTAGTTCTTTTTGTAAATCTTCTATTGTTATTGGGGTAGTTGATTTTGTAAACCTTGAATAAACTTCTTGAAGATTAAAAGATTGAGTAGAAATTATTGGTTCTTTTTGTTTATTGAAAAGTTTATTAGTTATTTGATTTTTAATTTCTCTATCTTGAATTTTGTCTAAAAGTTCTAAAATTT
>NW_020203377.1:3815-5250 GCF_001531365.2 Cynara cardunculus var. scolymus | reverse complement strand
ATACCATCTAAAATCTTGAAGTTTTCTACAAGTTAAATTTAAGAGTATTTCAACACTCTTTTCTTGGAATAAAGTTGGATCTCCTATATAATTTTTGATAATAGCGTRTATTAACRTGTTGATAATATCATCTTSTTGAGTAGTAGTGGTTTGATTATTTTCTTGTTTGATCACAGATTTTTTGGCATTTAGAATATGAGATTTTTCTTCTTTAGTAACATATAGAGCCCACCAGCCCTTTAAATTGCCAGTAAATCCAGAGGTTAATAAATCGGCTATTTGTTTTTTATTATTTCCTTTAATGGCATAAGCATTTGCGGCCATATTTATCTCTTGAATCATATTTAAGATGTGATGTTCGGTTAATCTGTCTATATTCCATTCATATACGGATGTACCATCGTATTGACTACGACTCATAGAGAATTCTCTATCTTCGTATTGARTATCTGGAAGAGTTGGTCTAGGATAATAATTAAAAGTATTTGGTCTGTTTGTCGAACAACACCTTTGAATTTGATTTTATTTACATTATTTGAAAATTGATCTTGAAGATGAGCAACCTGATCGCAACCTTCATCTGATTCTTAAGAGCTATCAGTATTTCGATCAATTGTATTAATTTTTAATCCACTTAATTTTTGTTCTAACTCATTAACTAATTTTTTATTATAACCTAAATTAGTTGTTGGATCAAGTTGTTGGAGAACAAATATGGGATTTTCTATTTGAGTGTTTAGTGGAGTAGATGGAGTAGGTAAAGTGTTTAGTGAAATAGATGGAGTATGTATAAATGTGCCATCTTTATTTTGATTATTTTCAACTCTATTAAGTTGTTGGCTTATAGTATTAAGTATCTCATTTGAATAATTATTTTGATAAGCAATATTTTTAATTATTTCATCTTTAGATGTATTTTCTACAATATTCACTAAAGGAGTAGCTATATACTTATTTTGAATTAATATAGATGTTTTTGGTGGATGAATACTTGTAGTAATTGTATCATCTTTTATAGTTTTATAATTTTGAGTAATTTTGGGGGAATTATTGATTAAAAGAAAAAGATTAGGTATTTTTTCTTGTTTACAATACATTTCATACCATTCAAAGAATGTTATATGAATATTATTTTCATCAATATATCTTCTTCAAGCTAATTGATGTCTAAGTTCTTTACTTGAATCATTGACAAAATTATAGTAATATTCTCGTTTTTCTTTATTATTATCAACATAAAATTCTTTGAAAAGATATTGCATATTAATTGTTGATTGTGACATTTTTAGCAAATTGTTAATTTATTTGAATGATATTTTATTGTTTTGAACTCAGAGTCTATACTTTCTTTTATCCAATTAATATATTTTATAATATGAGATAATCTAATGAGTATATGACCTGGAACACTTTGCTTATTTTGTCTTTGTTCTAA
>NW_020203377.1:0-2020 GCF_001531365.2 Cynara cardunculus var. scolymus | reverse complement strand
ACATATAGAGTCCTTTCTCTATAAAGTTGGTTGTTGTCTTTCTTCTTTTGAGAGATTTGAGAAAGTCTTTTGTCGTCGTTGACCCTAACGTCGCTTCATATCTTTAATTATTGAAAATAGCATCCTTTTTTTAATAATATTGCATTATCAAGGCAGCATCTTTTTTGAAGGCGTTGTCATAATCTTGAAATAAATTTGGCATCGTCAATATCTTGAAATAAACCTGTAAATTGTGATAACCAGATCCTGGTTATTACCCAAGGTATTTAAATACGTGATTATCTGATTTAATAATTGTGTGATAGCATGATAAACAGATATGTTTGATACATGCTGGTATGCAAGTTTGTGCATTTAAGTGGATAAATATATATATATATATATTTAAGTATGCATAAAATATAAATGTATATATGTATTTATGCATGCAAATTATACATGGGTATGTATGCATGTGTGTATGCATATGAGTGCATGTGTGTATGGTTGAGTTAAGTATGAGGTGGAAAGGAGGGAAGGCGGTTTAAGCCACCTTACCCTATTTGGAAGGTATAAAAGGGGGCTTCACCTCCTCATTTTCTTTTCCCAGYCATTTTAAGAAAGTTGAGAGGTTTTGAGAAGAGTGTTGTCCGGTTTGCTATAAGGAAGAGATTTCAAGCTGATTTGTAAGTGTCAAGTTTCAAAAGAGTTGATTTCTAGCATTTTGGATTCAAAAGCTTTATAAAGTGAGTGGTTTCTAAACCTTTTTGCAWAATGATTCTACTGGTTTTATTTGTATGTTTGGTATTGTTCATATTGGAAAGATACCATGAAATTATTGTCTAAGTAGTTGTCCGGACAAAGAGTGACTGGGTAAGAGTTTAAACTGGACAAGCCTTAGACGGTTTATTGTCCGGATTGTTTTAAACCGGGCAAGCCTTGAAAGGTTTATTGTCCAGATTGTTTTAAACCGGACAAGCTTTAAACGGTTTAGTGACCGGACTAGTTTAAACCGAACAAGTCATGAGCGGTTTGTTGTCCGAAGTTGGTAAACCGGTTGAGTGTTGAGCGGTTTATAAATGGTAGTAGTATTTATGATTTTAAACTGAGAAGTAGGAAAACGACCATGTGGTGAGCGGCTTAGTCTTAAACCGGACGAGTCTTGAACGGACTGTTGTCCGGATTTGATATCCGTTCAAATATGAATTTATTCTAAGTATAAACCGTTCAATGAAGGGGTGGTATGTTGTCCGGACTTGTAATCTGGATAGAAAGATAAATTTTGTCTTTGTGTTAAGCCGTCCAAAACATGTGTGGTGTTGATCGGATTAGATGTCCGGACAAAGTGGACTTTAGTCCAAGTGTTTTAAACCGGATGATTGTTGACCGGATTTGTTGACCGGACTTGTTGATCGGATTTGTGAGGATGTCTTGTGTTTTAAAAGAAATTATTATTTTATCATAAAAATGAAGTTTTGATTTAAATCTTTTCAAACTGATAATAATTCCAATGACTGCGGTCTATTCGGAATTATTTTACAAATGTTTTGATGAAGTGATAAGGGTGGCATATCAAGGAGAAGTGTCCATTTGATATAAGGGTGGCATATCAAGGAGAGGTGTCCATTTGATATAAGAGTGGCATATCAAGGAGAGATGTCCATTTGATATAAGGGTGGCATATCAAGGAGAGGTGTCCATTTGATATAAGAGTGGCACATCAAGGAGAGGTGTCAATTTGATATAAGGGTGGCATATCGAGGAGAGGTGTCCATTGGTTATAAGGGTGGCATTGTCTATGTGTGATATTATATAACACTTTCTATTATATCCCTTAAGACTACCGTGGTCTAGAATCCTTATTTCTTTGTGATTTAAGGATTTAGGATCAAGGTTCTTATTGGAAATCATAGTCTGGATGTTATTGAGAGGGAAACGTCAGGTTTGGCCTGAATAATTGTTTAAACCTTAATTGATAAAGAAAAGGTTTAAAATGGTATTAAATGGAACCCGATTGGTTCAAAAGTATGGAATTGGTATA
>NW_020203376.1:19359-20240 GCF_001531365.2 Cynara cardunculus var. scolymus | reverse complement strand
TAAATTTCTCAAAGAAGGGTACAGAGATTTTGTTTTTAGAGCCCTTCTTAGGTACGGGTCTCTCATTACAAGATTTCTTTCCTATTCTAGGCTTTGTTTTCAAATYMTTTTTAAAATCCTTCTGTATTGGTCCCTCCTTTGGTTTTCCTGAACTCACTGAAACAGAAGCATTATTAGTCAGATGCCATTTGTTCAATTGCTGCCAAGTATAGATAGGCTTCTGTGTTGCAGAGACAGAGCGTTGAGAATTACTTTGTTTTCGAATTTCTTTCTTTCCTTTCTCAAGATCAATAGTAGTCTATACAATTTATGTAGGACTGTTGGACCGAAAACCAGGGAACCGCCCACATGATATTGTCCGCTTTGGGCTGCCCCTCCCGACAACAACCCCTCACGGGTTTAAAATGCGTCACTGGTAGGAGTAAGATCCCCCCTTCCTTATAAGGAAGACGAATCCCCCTAGCCTCACCGATGTGGGATGCTCCTGCATGCATTGCTACAGGAGCGTTTGGTTTAAGAATCGCAGATTTGACCGGCTCGAGGGAACGATGAGGCGGAAGTCCCAACAGGGACTAACCTTGAGATCTAAGGCATCTTCATGCTTAGACGTTGCTTTTCCAGAGAGCTATGTGACAAAAAAAAATTCGAGAAGAGACTCATTTGCAGAAGGCTCTGTGATAAAAATTGGAAAGAATTCCAGAGCCTCTGCGGACAATTTTCATTCAAGAGGTTGATCAAAAGGATAGTTTTCTTGAGAATCTGGTTGACCAAACTTRAAADTTYCTATATGATCCTGTCTCTTAAACCTCCTTGGAATGGAATCCTTCTTTGCAGAAGGTGAGAAGGAATCAATATAGTCTTCATAGGCGATATTTTCCATT
>NW_020203376.1:13655-14964 GCF_001531365.2 Cynara cardunculus var. scolymus | reverse complement strand
ACTTAGCCCAATTCAAGTTTCCAGCATTTTCAATATATAATTTGGTATATTTTTCTTTTTCCATTTTTAATTGATCTTCAAAATTATTTGAACGCAATTTTTCTGATTTTAATTCTTGCTGGAAAGTTTAAATTTTAAGGATCATCTTTTTCATCTTTTTAATGCATGATTGATGTAATACCTCATCATTCATCTGTTCTTTTTCTTCACATGACAAATCATTATCTGTTTTAGCCATCAAGCACACATGTGCAACAACTTCAGTTTCTTCTTCTTCGTCAGTCAGATTCAACCAGTGTTCATCCTCAGCCATAAGTGCTTTACCGGCATCTCTTTGTTTGGACAGAAGAAATTTATTCTTGTAGTAGTCGGTATGACGATTTACCGGCTTCCTACAATTTATAGTAAAGTGGCCTAGCTTACCACAGTTATAACACTTTGTGTTCTCATCAGCTGCTCCTTTGGTAAAATTCTTCTTTTCTTCCGGCTTTTTCTCATATTTCTTCTCGAACATCTTTTCTTCATATTTCTTCTTCTCGCCAAATTTGTCTTTGTATTCATATTTTGAGCCTAACGAGAATCTCTTGTTGTTCGAGTGTGGCCTTTTTGAGAACTTCTTCTGGAATGCTTTAGTTAGCATTGCCATTGCCTGTTTGATCTATGACATTTCAAAATCTGAATTTGAGCTGTTACTGTCTTCTGTTTCAGACTCACTTGACTGACTAGCTTCTTTTACTTGCTTTCCAGATCTGGTTTTTAATTTCTTTTCCTTTCTCTCAAATACAAGAGGCAAAGGATCAGCAACTTCTTTTTCTTTCTTCTTTGCATTTCGGATTTCCAAAACATCTTGCTCATTTTGTTTCAGAGTTTCATAGATTTCATGAAAATCAATATTAGATAACTGTTTATTAAATCTGATATGATTGGCAAATGGTTTCCACTCAGACTGGAGATTGTTATGGAACTTAACATTAATCTCTATTGTAGTTTTAGAAATTCCATTCTTTGTTAGTTCATTTAGCAGTCTGGCAAGTCTATAGTAAACATCATCAAGACTTTCACCTTCTTTGGCCTTGAATTCTTCATAGGCTGAAATACAGTTAGTGATTTTCAGTTGAGTTCCCACTTTCAAACCCATCATCATCTTTTCGATTTGAATCCACATGCTGTGACCTGATGATTTATGACTGTCAATACTGGTGTAAATATCATTAGTCAGTGCTTGCATCATATAAGACTTGCACAGCACATCAGCATGGGCTCTCTCTTTTTCTTCAGGTGAATATTGATGCTTCAGTTTAGGAACTCT
>NW_020203376.1:10334-12080 GCF_001531365.2 Cynara cardunculus var. scolymus | reverse complement strand
TTTGATTGAGAGAGAGAAAATTACAGCTCTAATCTTGATTACAATTCTGCTAATGACTTCGTAATGACAATTACAAGGAAAATACTATTTATACAAGGAAAATACTATTTATACAATTCTGCTAATGACTTAGATTACCAATTGTAACAACAGTTGAATTAACTGCTGTGTCTATGTTCAATGTTGGCGTAATGTTAGCATTTGTAGGAATTCCGACCTGTCCTTGTGGAATGTCAAAAGACACCACTTCGGTCGTTCCGGCAAGTTCACAAAGAACTGCAGTTTGAGCAACAGATGCTCCAGACTCATGTATACCTATGTGTATGGGCGCTAGACTCGAGGTGCATAGAATCGAAGTCGTAGGCTGAGGCAGGGGCCTACTTATTTCAATAACTACATTCTCCAAATGAGAAGTAGTTAGCATATGAGCTCTAACTCCTTGTGAAATTGAAACAACTGGTTGTTAAGAACCAATTGAGTGGATGGGTKGGGTGTGCATTTGCATAGCTGGGCTAGCTATGTCTTGCTCAATACCAACAATCAACGAATGAATGTCAGTAGCAGATGTGGGTGCCCGACTATGTGTTTCAGCTTGGGAAGGAGCTTGATCTTCTTTTTCTGCTCCACTCTCACCCTCTCCATATTCTTTTTCTTCCCTTTCTCTCAACCTCTCTTCATTTTCAACAAAAACAGCCTCATCTCCTCCTTCATCATCAGATAGATCTTGAAGTATTCGATCGTAATCATCGCATTCTTCAACGTTGAATGACAAAGAATGTAAACATGGACAAGGTTGTTGTTCTGAATATTCAGGAAATATGTCATTAATATCATCAACAAGAGTTCCAATAGGAATATTCTGAGTAGGAATAGATCAAACACGATCATCTGCTCCATTATTATCATCATCTTGATCATCACCAGAATCTGCCACATTGTCAGATTCAGTAGCTTCCGAACTTGAGGAAGTTGTGGAAGTACTGATAGTTGAAGTACGTTGCTGATCAGACGCTCCCCCCGCCTGTTCACCCCTCTCAATTTCTTTTTCTCTCATCTCACTTCCCTGTTCAGGTAACCCCTGTTCCTAAACACGATCTTCTATTTCTACCTCCTCTCTCACAGCTGAGGCATGGGGTGATCCTTGGGTAAGTTCAACCGGTTCTGGTTGAGCTATTGGATCTATCCCTCGCCTATAATCTATTACGCACTGAGCGGTCTGATCAGCTAAGGCAATAAGATTTGATGGTACTGGCATTATGGAGTCCAAGTCTTCAACTTCTGTGTGCTGCCTTATTCTGGTCATGACGAATGTAGGCCCTTTTTCAGAATTTGGTCTGGCCGGAATATCTTCATTTGCATTCATCATGGCCTTGATAAACAATTGCAAAAATCTTTGAAAAGGCACAAATTTTGTTGCTTTGGACGGAAATCTTTTTGCATTAACCAACTCTACTAGTTCATTCCATATGACTAACGCATAGTCATAGTTTCTTGAAAAGACTATTCCATGAATGAACTTTAGAAACGAACTGCTGCATGTGTCTATGCCCGCGGTTTTCGATCTCAGGCATCTATTTAGAATTGAGAACAGCAGATGCCATATGGAAGGTAGAAATCGTCTTTTGAACTGAGTAGGATTAGTCAACTCAGCAGAGTATCCTAATCTTTTAATATCTATACACAACTGTTCATCAGAGACGAAGTCTTCGAAACTAGTAGATCCAGGACTAGGCAGACAAAGAATTC
>NW_020203376.1:8702-10074 GCF_001531365.2 Cynara cardunculus var. scolymus | reverse complement strand
AAGGAATGGGTTGGTTTGACGGGTGAATTGGAATATTTTCAGATCTGACGGAAGGAACGTGAGATTCCTCGTCAGATTGATGTCGTTGATCCGTCATTAACCTGTAAAAATTCAAAAATATTAGTACTCATTTTATTCAAGAAATTTGAATTAAAAAACAAATACAACACACAACAAAAAATAACAAAAACAACAAAAAAAATTCTAAAAAAATTTAAAACTAGGAAAAGAAAAAGAAATAAATAAAAATAAAAACACAAACTACAAAAAATTACTAACCCTAAACAAAAAAACGCTTAGGCTAAAAAACACTTAGAAAAAAAAATTAAAACATATTGACCGGATTAGAAGTCCGGACAACATACTAACACTTAGAAGAAAAAAGGTTGTGACCGGATTAGAAATCCGGACAACAAAGAAAAAYATACAAAAATTACTAAGTCTAAAACTTAAAAGGACTAAATCGGACAATCATCAACCGGATTAAAGTTGATCGGATTGAACTCCGATCACCTTGTCCGRTGAGATATCCGTTCAAAACAAAAACAGAGATTAAACATTTAAACACACTAAAAATTCAAAATACGCGCTAAAAAAGATCAAAATACACACTAAAGAAATCAAAATACACAGAAAAGAAATCAAAATACACACTTAAAGAAATCAAAAAAACACACAAACAAATAACAAAGATAAAACTGATTTTATTAGAATTAATCCTTTTATGGTTCATTCTAAGATTCGATTATGAAGAAAAACACAGATTAAGTCCAATCAGTCCAATACGAATCCAATACGATCAAGGAATATGTATAAAGGAATCAAATGATGTAAACCTTGATTAGCACAGTGATGGAACAGTAGAAGAAAGTAAGTCTTGAGCGATAAACCAGAGAGTTTGAGACGATGAATAGTAAATGAGGATAAAAAGTAAAAGATAAAAATGAGTCGAATATTTATAGTCAAAGTCAAAAACCGTTCAGATTCTTAAATCGCTCAAAGCTTATCCGGATTAGAATAAAYCGGTCAAGAGGTGTCCGATTTATGAATTGAGAAATATCTAAGTATTAATCYGGACAATAAATCGCTCAAGGCATGTACGATTTAGAAGAACACCGGTCAAAACTTGTGCGGTTTAAGGATAAATCGCTCAATGGTCAATTGAATTAGAAATAAATCGCTCACTGAAGAAAGATAAATCGCTCAAGTTAAGAATTAAACCGCTCAAGAATTGAACGATTTAAAGACGTGGAAAAAATTATCTCAACAAACGATTTAAGAAATTGGACAAGTGAATTCAACGATTTAGTAATCCACTCAATCCCTTTGCAAAGTATATCTAATCTTATCCGGATAAGAGTTTATCATATAG
>NW_020203376.1:6161-7241 GCF_001531365.2 Cynara cardunculus var. scolymus | reverse complement strand
AGGCCGTAAAGTGCTCGATCAAGGATGTAGACATGATCCGGCTTTGACTGATCAACAAAACCCTCCAGTTGTGAGACATAGACTTCTTCTTTGAGAAGTCCATATAAAAATGCTGTCTTGACGTCCATCTGATACACCGTGAAGCTCTTGTGTACCGCGTACGCCAAAAACATTCTTATTGCTTTAATCCTTGCAACCGGGGCAAACGTTTCATCATAGTCAACGCCTTCTTGTTGAYTATATCCTTTAGCAACGAGCCGAGCCTTATTTCTGACCACAACACCATTTTCATCCTTTTTATTTTTGAATACCCATTTAGTACCGATAATCGTCTTATTGTTGGGACGAGGTACCAATCTCCAGACTTTGAGTGCTTCGAACTGGTTCAGCTCTTCTTACATTTCTAATATCCAATCCAGATCAGCTAAGGCTTCAGAAACCTTAGTCGGCTCAATAGTACTAAAAACATGGAATAAAGACACTCATTAGCAGTCGCGGACCGTGTACGGATAGGTGHTGATGGATCACCAATTACTTGATGAATTGGATGATCTTGGGTCCACTTCTTGCTATGAGGTAAGTGAGTGTAAGAACTTTGATCTGAATTTTGATCAGTATAAGAACTTGGGGAGTTAATAGGAGCAGGTTCAGGTGAAGGTTCAATATTAGAAACTACAACAGGTTGAATATCTGATTGAGGTGGATTATTATCAGCTTGTTCAACCAACACCTCTTGCACTTCAGAAGTTCCACCCTCTTCACACTGAACGGGATTGTTCGGATTATCCATTTATATTGTTCATCAACTTTTTCTACTTCCTCTTCTGTTTCAGTTATAGGCACATCAGGAGATGCACCCGATAACTGTTATTCAGTTGAATTTTCCCTGATCAAAACAATAGACTGATTAGGTTTATTATCAAAATATTCTTCATAAAAGTGTTCAAACAAGAAATCTAAATCAACTTTATCAGAGTTAGAAGACTCAGGTTGATCAGCTTTCCGCGTAGTGTTAATTATAAGACCGGGTCCTGAACTGAATTGTTCAGAAGCCACATCAATGACTTCATCAAAAGATAC
>NW_020203376.1:0-3481 GCF_001531365.2 Cynara cardunculus var. scolymus | reverse complement strand
TACTACGTACTGAGCATAGAGCACCTTCTTCTTTAGCATCGTCCTTGGAGAGATTGTCTCTAGGGAGGTGATCATGTGCTCTGAGAAGACTTGCTCACGAGGCCTTGTGAGCTTAGTGAACTGGAACTTGGCTGCGGCAGAAGGGATCCCTGTGAGCTCTGGATCATAGGGAGGCTCTATGTCTACTGTAGAGTACCTCCACACTTGAATTTCTTCCAAAGTAGTAACGGGCTCTGTTCTGACTTTAGACATTGGAATCTTGCTCATAGATTCAAATATTTCAGACACCCTTCCTACCGTGGCGGACTCTGGCACCTTGGATTCTTCTTTCTCCATAATTGGCCTCTGGGTTGACCCCTCTGCAAGGATGGGTTTGACGGTTCCTTATAGAGCGTCAAACGTACCCGTGGACGTTTCTTGGACTGGTGGGAGTTGTGATGAAGGTCCTTCTCCTTCTCTGCAAGGGATGGGGCCTTTGCCCTTCTTGGCTTGAGCCTCTGCCAGGGAAGCCTTTAAAGCTTCAAGGAGCGCTGGGTCGTCTCTGTAATCTTCTTCGTTTATTGGCTCTGGAGTCTCTGTACTAGACGACGACCCCTTCTGTGGTGACTTTACAGCTATGCCTTTACCTTTGCCTTTAGGCTTTGGTGCCTTTTTCTTGCCTTTTGAGAACAAGGCAGCTGTAGAGTCCATGATCTTGATGCCTCTGGCAGGAGTCTTCTTTGGCTCTAACTTCTTCTCAGCCTTCTTCTCCCCCTCATGACGATCACGATCCTCACCTTCTTGATCGTCATGGTTTGTTTTGGCTTCTGCCTTGCATGTATCCAGGGGAGCCTTCTCCAACCTCTGCAAAATTTTGGTGGCCGCTTTCCTCATCTTCTTGATTGCCTCATTTGCAAGCTTAGAGGCGTGATTGATGTCGATCTCTGTTGACCATTTCAGCTTGGAGACGCTTCTGTAGATTTCACTTCTGAGGAGGTCACCTTCTTTCATGAGCTGTGATGTGCAGTCTCTGATCGCTATGTTGGAGGCACAGGCCTCTTTGAACAGTTTGTCTGTGTGCTTGCACACGAGATTACCCAGAGCTTCAACCATAGCTTCAATCTCTCTGCGGGTAGCTAGGTGATTGATGTTGGCTCTTGAGGACTTTGTATCAATACCGTAGGTCACCGCAGAGGAAAACATCTGCTTGATTTCGTCTTTGAGAGAGGAGTAATCCGTGTAGCCCGTAGAGATGAAGTCGGCAGAAAATTGGGCAGCCATCTCTGAAAGTTTTGTTTTCAAGGTCTGGATGGAGGAGGGGTTGAGGCTTAGAGCTTTGAATGCCTTTGTGAGATCCTCCTTCTGTAGGACAGAGCTCTGAAGAGTTAAAAGAGTAGACTTGAGTTCTGCTGTGGTTGMRCTCAACTCCTTCAGAGCCTCTGTTATCGGTGAGAGGTCTTCTGCTATCGATTGGGAGATAAACAAGCTTTTCAACTTGTCTATCTTTGTGAATATTTCTGTGGCAAAGGTTTTAAGCTCCCCCTTTGTCATATACATATCCTGGTAACCTAAACCACCAACACATGGTGATTTAGTAGCCTCAGAGCGTGAGGCGCCCTCAGCGACTGGTATTACGTAGTCTGCTCGGGGACTTCCACCAGATCCTCGAACATCTCCCAAAGGAGAGCCTACTGGTGTTCTGTAGATTTTGTGCCTTGTAGGTTCAGAGCCTAGCATGGTAGAGTGATCTAGTGGGGACAGGGGCATTCTAGACCCTCTGTCTCTGTGTGCCTCACTTGTGCCTCTGAATCACATTTTGGGTGGTCACTCTTGTGAGAAGAAGCAATGAATGCTTCTGTGGGGTGTGTCGAGTCCTTGGGTGAAGGGACTCTTGTATTAAAACCTTCATCTTTTTGAGAGGATGGAGGAGTATTTTGTGGTTGCCCGGCTGTGCGATCCACAGAGGACGAAAGAGTGTCCTCTGCGTGGGTAGGCTGGTTTGGGTTCGGCATGTGCGTGCCTTGTTCAATAAGGGATGCCTCTAGAACAGGGCCCCTTGAAATGTGGGTTGCACTGGGAGTTGGGCTTTGTTGTGTGCCTTGGGCATCTTTTTCACCCTCACCTATTTCTTCTTCTTCTTCTTCGTCGTCTAAGAAGACTTCTGTCCCCAAATTTGATATGTCGATTGGCGCTCTGAAATCCTTTTGGATATTGATGAGAACATCCTCTATTTGTTCTGTTGGGGAAACTTCGAGAACAACTTTGCGCAACCATCTGCGCTTTTGAGTAGTGGCCTCTGTCGGGCTCTCTTGTGTTGCGGCCTCTGTGATCACAGGCTCTGTGACCACAGGCTCTGTTGGTTGAGCCTTCTTTGTTTTCTTCTTCTTTGGCTTGGGCAGAGGTCCACTTGGGCCTTCTTCTTCTGCAGGCCTCTTCTGCCCTTTCTTCTTTGTCATAGGAGAGTCGACACCCTTCTGTGTCTTTTTGGCCTTCTTGGTTGGGGGACTAGGGATTCTAGGGGCTTCCTCACTCAACTTTCCAGCCTCTGCAGGTTCCTCCGTTCTTCCCTCAACTCTCATTTTTTCAATCTTTTCTCCTAGAGGGACTCCTATGCGTGGTGGGGTCTCAGGGACCGGTTCTGGTCACCTGAATCCACGTCTATAGGCTTATTTGTCTCCATGGCTTAGGAACCTAAGCATGGCTCTTGATAACGGCCTAGGGCTTTTGTACCCTTGCTCATGCTCAGTGGGATGAAACTCCTTGAATGGATAGAGCCTCGCATTTGGCTCCACAGAGAGCAGCTTCGCTGCTAATAAGTCACCAAAAACCAGACAAAGGAAACGTTGAAGGATGAGGTTGGGTTGGTTCATGTCCTCCTTTGCCTTTTTCTGCGCTTTGACCTTTGATTTTTCGCCCCTCTAACTTGCGCACTTTTTCTTGATTAGGCCGACCATATCTTCGAAAATCAGATTAGCATAATCCAAGGGAAGGTTGAAATATATCCCATAAACGATAGAGATTATCGCATGGGAGGTTTGGTCATGGCTACCCACCTTCCCTGTCAAGCAACAGTTGACAATGGAAAACAGAGTGTTCCCGACAGGGGGTAGGCCTTTGCGCCTGAATTGAGTTCTTTTGGTGATAGGGGTCGCATATGAGTGAAACTCTAGGAATTTAATTAATTCCTCATCATTAGGTGTCGCAGCATAGGAATTCAAGTGAAGATCCTCCAAGGTGGGCAAATGCAGGGCAGTTCTCAATATGTCTACATTTAGTTCTAATGGAACCAGGGATTTATTAACAGGATGTGAAGCATATCCAACAATGGTTAACCCAGAATTATCAAGGGTTGTGATATAGGAACTGAGGAGAAATTGGGTTAAATAGGTTTCAGGGGTTGACTTGGTAGCTGATAAGGCAAAGTAGAGTGGGTGGTTCCTTAGGATTTCAAGTAGAGGAAAGGTGAATTCAGGAAAACCTGTAGTGGAAGGGATGAAGTAGT
>NW_020203375.1:18146-21013 GCF_001531365.2 Cynara cardunculus var. scolymus | reverse complement strand
GTTAACATTTTCAATCAATTGAAAATCATTTGAAGCTACTCTCTCATTGTTCATCATTCATCAACTGTGTTCTTCATTGATTGTTTACTCTGTTTGTTCTTATTGTTTYCGCTGCACTGTTAATGTTTAAAGATCATCCAGAGTATTTGATTAATATCCAAAACTGAGTTAATCGATCATATCAAACTGCAAATTGATGGAGCCATGGACAACAAAAATCGCCTCATCTCCAAGCACATGACATTTGTGTGTTTTGAACTGGAAGCCGACATATTTACCGTTTCCCTCCCATCACCGGCAACATTAAGTTCTCTTTGCTGATCGGTTGAAGTTTAAGTTGCCGACAAAAACGTTATTTTAATGTACAATTGGAATTTCTCTTATGGTCAAAATTACGAAATATGCATAATCAAGGAAAAAGTTGTTTCCAAGATAATTGATTATTGATACGAACATAAAATTATCTACCTATTGCTAAATTTAAGCAGCCATATATCTGGTTATTTGATTATCTGATCCAAATTCAAAATTTTGAAGTCGTAATAATCATATATCTAATTATGTATCCCCATCGTTTGTGAGTAGGAATTGTATTATGAACTGCTAATAACCGGTTATAATTGATTATTTAATCAACATGTTACATGTGACGATATATCCAAATGATTAAAACGATGCAATTACGATGATCGTACTACAACTCAATAGGAGGAAACCGACGAGTAATCTCTTTGCCAAAACTCAACTATACTCTCTCGACATCTATCTTTGCTATAATAAACAAACAAAACGCTAACCAGAAATAGTCTGGCCATAGCTAATGATCCGAAAATCAAAGATTCAAGTATGACAACCCCTTTACCCTCCAAATGTTCTTGATCCTCCCTCACCTTTGCAACCTCCGATCTGAATTCTCATTCGTTTGTAGTAATAGTTAGAATAAACATATCATACACACGAGTCTTTTCTTTCTTTGCTAGACATGCAAAAGTCAGTCACAAAAACAACTTTTCTAATTTTAGGGGTAAACGGTAGGTCTGTGTACATTCCACCTCCAAATAGAATTCACAGGGCTCATTTGATTTGACATGCAAAAGTCAGCCATAAACTAGTGTTAAAATATATCAAATGCTTCCAATCTTGGTTGTCTTAACTATATTCCTTAACTATTGTCCTTATTTTTTCAGGTCATTAACTGGCAAGGGTATTGATAACTCTCATTTCGTGAGAGTTATTTGTTGTTCAATACCCCTATTTTATTGTATCTTTGGTACCCATTTTTGCTCCTATCCTATATTTTTGGTCCAAAATATGTTAAGAGGTGATGAAAGGTCAAAAATTTAATTATTTTCTAAAAAACCCATTGCTGTTAAGTAAACTGCCCACTTTCTGCTCGCATTCGTCCTATGGCGGATTTGCATCTAGTTGGATTTGAACAAAATTCAGATATTCATTCTCTTGGATATTAATGAGATTTAATTCTAAGTTCAGATCAAAACATTGAGTTGCTTGGAAGAATGGGCCTGGTTAAGTGATAAAAAGACAATAAAGTACTCCTACCTTCATTATTTTATTGGGTAGAGTATTTTACCTTTTGCAACCTTTCAAGAAGAAGTGACAAGGCCAGAGATTGAGTAGACTTGTGGTGATGGGTGGTCCTTACCCTTTGGACAATGCAGATTTTTATCCATTGGACAAAGAGATTGTCCGGTCCTCACCTTTTCCTATATTTTGAAGACTTTCTCTCAGCTGGAAGGCATCCACTCCATCAACAATTTAGCCAAGCAACCTTGGAGCATTCACTCAAGCTCTACAGCGGTAGAGCAAGTTTAATTTATGCTTGTAATTTAATTTTCGTAGTTAGTATTTAATTCTCGCCACTGTGTATTGTATGCCCTCTGTGGGCAACAATTTAAGTATTATTTTTAGTTCAAGTATTTCTTATGCATTTTTCTTCTTCTGTTTCCGTTATGTTTTCTAATTTCATTATGAGCTAAGCACCCCTTTGGGTGTGGGTGTGAGTCAAGCTTAAGATTTTAAGGGCACACTTGGGTGTTGCCAATTTTTATTGATTCTTAAGCTTGGTCATTTAAGTCGGGAATTAAGCTCAACGCAGATAAGCCGATCATTTTGAAGTGTTAATATTAGATCATTGATCCAGAGATGAGCGGATCTGAAATACGGCTTAGATGATGCACAAAGATTTGAGAGAGTCTTTGATAATCACGCAGAGATGCGGGTTTTGCATGTTTTTAGCTTATGTTCAGATATTAGTCGAGTTTATGCTACAATACGTTGTGAGTATAAATCTTCAGGCTAGTGGAACCATATATCTTTTTATCTAGTAGCTAATTCGGCAAGTTTAAGATTGATATAACTGGACGCTTTGTGGGCACTCTGTGGGCACAGTATATAAGAATTCACTTTCGAGAGATAGGAATTCTTATAGAAATTCCATGAGTTTCTGACCAAATTGTTCCTGCAATATTCTTAAGCAAAGCTTACACCCATACCCGTCTTTTAAATTAAAAGGTTTATTTTGTATTTTAACGCTTTGCACCAATCAAAACTCAATTATTTTCTCAACCCGAAGTATGTTCAAGAAGTTCATGAAAGTCTCTGATTCTCAGTAAGTCCGGTCCCTGTGGAAACGATTTTGGTACTATACCACTCTATTACTTGAAGCGATCATAGTGTCGGCGTGCACTTGCACCGCCACTTACGATTCTAGCACACCAAGTTTTTGGCGCCGTTGTCGGGGACTGGCGCGATTTTTATCCTGAGATATTGATTTTCATTTGAGCCTTGGTCAGTTGTTTCATTCGCTGTTCCTGTGTTGTATGCCACGGCTACAACACGGTGATCTT
>NW_020203375.1:16522-17641 GCF_001531365.2 Cynara cardunculus var. scolymus | reverse complement strand
TTAGAAATTAAATTATGGCGGTTCGCCAAAAAGAAGATGAAGCGATATCGGATGCATGGGAGAGATTCAAGGACCTTCTTAGGAAGTGTCCTCACCACGGAATCCCTCATTGTATTCAATTGGAAACCTTTTATAATGGGCTTTCTAGTGCCGCTAAGATTATTCTTGATGCAACGGCCGGTGGTGCTTTCACAGCTAAAACCTACAACGAGGGGTATGACATTTTGGAACGAATTTCTAATAATAATACTGAATGGTCTAACCCTCGTGCTGTCATTTCTAAATCTGCCTCGGGCATTCATGAGCTTGATGCCTTTTCTTCTTTGAATGCCCAAATTGTTGCTCTAACTAATTTGGTTAAAAATAATTTAAACTTGAATGGAGAAAAGAATCAAGTCCAATCTATAATGTTTATTTCTTCCATGACTGAATCTTGTGTTTTTGTGGTGAAAGTCATTCTTATGAGTTTTGCCCCGGAAACCCCGTTTCGGTAAATTATGTTGGGAACCATACAAGAAATAGCCCATTTTCTCCAACGTATAATTCAAATTGGAGAAATCATCCAATTTTTTCATGGGCCGAAAATCCGGGACTTCAACCCCCCGAGGCAACTCAAGTCCAAAACCGACCTTTGAATCCCCCGAGATTTCATGAAGGAGGTCATCACATGCAAGGTAATCACCACATGTACCAAAGCAGACAATCTTCACAATCACATGCACCTAGGCAACAAAATGCATCGGAGGGTAATGGTTCACTCAAATCTTTACTTAAAGGTTTTATAAACCAAACCCATGCCACCTTGAGGAGTTTTGAGACCCAACTTGGCCAATTTGCCACGGATCTCAAGAATAGACCTCAAGGAACTTTGCCTAGTGACACTGTTGATCCTCTCTCTCAGTGATTTGATGATAATCCCTTTTCCTTTCGATGTATTTTAGTTTCTGTATTTTCAGTTCCAGCGATCAATACACTGAGTATGTTCAGTGATCGCTAAAGAACTCGCTTTGTAATTCATTCAGAGACAACAATACTTCAAGAAAACAACACTCACACCAAAGATCCTTCAGCAAACGTCGAAGACTGAAACTGAAGATTAGAGACTGGCGCGTACGTGAT
>NW_020203375.1:10316-14642 GCF_001531365.2 Cynara cardunculus var. scolymus | reverse complement strand
GAAATTACTCACCTTAACAAGCTTTTGAAATCAAACACTTGAAATCAACTTGAATCTCCAGACAAGATATCCGGTCAATTTCTCTTCTCTTTTAAATCGCACAACAAGAAACTTAAAAGCAAGAAGAGAAAATATGGAGGCTCAACCTCCCTTTTATACTTTCCAAAAATAGGAAAGGCGGCTAAGACAACCCCTTTTTTTCTCACAAAAACCCTTATGCATGCATGCATACACCTTGCACATATATATAAATATAAATATATATATATATATATATACCATGCATACATATAAATACATAACATATGCATTTCATATAATGCGCATTTTCACATCCTAGCATGATCAAACGTAACAATTTATCATGCTATCACGTAATCATTTAAATCAGATAATCACATATTAAATACCTTGGATGATAACTTGGATCAAGTTATCACAATATCAAATCCGGACAACACTATGCCTCATTGTCCGATTTAAAATAAATTGGCCACCTTTTAGTCGTATTCCTACTTCTCAGTTCAAAATATTTAACATAATCTTAATATTCATAAATCGCTCAACATTTGTCCGGGTTAAGACTAAACTGCCTAACCCTTGATCAGTTTAGGTCTATCCGGACAACACCCACCAGGCGTTTTATTTATAACTCGCCCATGCCTTATCTGATTTATGGTTTAAGTCGCCCAACCCTTGTCTGGTTTAAGACTAAACCGCCTGACCTTTGACCGGTTTAAGTCTAATCCGGACAACACCCATATGGTTCAAAATTTCAAATCAAATGAAAATTTTATACAATCAATTTATGCAATTACGAAGAGTTTCAAAGCAGTTAAACCACTCACCTTTAAATCTTTTGAGACCAAACACTTGAAATTAACTTGATCTTTAATCCAGAAACAAATCCGATCAAGACTCTCTTTCTAAATCGCTCAATTTCCCAAAATAGCAGGGAGGATGCATTGGAGGCTAAAATTCTCTTTTATACCTTTCCAAAACAAGAATGGCGGTTAAACCGCCCCTTTTTGTATGCATGGTTATATACTCATCACCCATACATACATATATTCATATTCGATGTACTTATTCACTCATGCATAACCATAAACATGCATGCATATAATACATATATTTCCTACGCATGCATATACATTCACATTCCCACATGATCAATTATATAAATTTATCATGTTACTATATAGGCATATAACAAATAATCACACATTAATTACCTCGGGTGATAACCAGGATCCAGTTATCACACCATGTTCAGAGTAGGGAAGGCTTCAAATCTTTTCTTACAATTGTTGATGACTTTACACGTGCGGTTTAAGTCTATCTTTTAAAAGGAAAACATGAAGTGAGTGAATATATTGAAAACTTTTACAATCTTTCACACTCAATTTGGAAAATCTGTAATAGTTTTTAGAAGCGATAATGGATCTGATTTTACTAATAAAAACTTAAGTGAGTTTTTTAAACTAAGAGGAATTATTCATCAAACTTCTTGTAGTTATACACCTCAACAGAATGGGGTTGTTGAATGTAAACACCGTCATTTGCTTAATGTTGCTAGGGCTTTCATGTTTCAGGGTGGAGTTCCGCTGCATATGTGGAAGTGTATTCTCACTTCCACATATCTAATAAATAGAACACCAACGTCTGTCTTGAATGGTAAGAGTCCCTATGATCTGGTCTATGGGTTCCAACCAGTTCTTACTCATCTTAGAAGCTTTAGATGTCTGTATTTTGCTCATTTACCAAACATCACAAATAAATTTTCTCCTAAGTATGGAAAATGCGTTTTGTTGGGCTATGCAAGTTCAAAAAAAAGGATACAGACTTTATAGTCTGGATTATAAAAGAATCATTGTATCTTGTGATGTCAGGTTTTATGAAAATGTGTTTCTTTTTAAGATGAGTATGGACAGGATTGATGAACCAATATTGTTGATATAAACAGCCTTAACTTTTTTGATTTTGTGTATAGTTCCTATAATAATCTTCATGATTTTCTTCCCAATGATGAGAGTCAAGATTAGTTAATTGATGAGAATTCTCATAGTTCTCATCAGTACCCTTTTGACCACGGTAACCATAGTTTACTAGGTAGCTCATCTAGAGCTGCCAATAGGCAGTCGCTAGGCAGCTCAAATTTCCATGTTAACCAAGGTCCTTCTCAAGAGGGTGACCTTGATAGAGTTATAAGTTGGAAACCTTTGGGTAGCTTTGAAGTGGTTGCTAGTACTCCTCATGATGCTGAAACTCAATCTGAAGATATTAGTAGAAATAACAATGAAACTACTTAGGTCTCATCTTTGAGGGTACTCAAACTCAAACTCAAACTCAGTCGTCTATTCGAAGATCATCAAGATCTTCCAATTTTACTCGAAAATTTGATGATTTTGTTGTAGAGGGAAATGTTAAATATGAAATAGAACGGGTTGTATTGTTCATGTCTTTCTTCGGAAATTTTTTGCTTTATTTCTAACTTGAATAAATCTGTTGAGCCTAAATCTTTTCAAGAAGCTAGTAGTGATATTAATTGGATAAATGCCATGAATGAAGAAATGGAAGCTTTGCATAAAGATGGAATAAGTTACCTAAAAATAGAAAGGCTATAGGATGTAAGTGGATTTACAAGATTAAGTATAAATCTACGGGTGAAATAGAAAGATATAAGGCCATACTTGTAGCTGATATGCGTTGAGAATTCAACATATAATGCATTCATTTTACGTCTTATTAATCAAAATTAGTTTCCTTTCATTCCCATTTTGAGTCATTTTGATTTATTTCTTTATACCTTTATTATGGAGCTAAAATATTGTGGTTAACTTGTTGGGATGTAAAGATACAAGCTAATAGAGAATTTTTGCTAAAACAGCCTGATGCTACAGCGTTGAAGCAGCGGCCACCTGATACGTGCACGACTTTGCGAGGGCTTAACGATTAAGCCGCTACCTTTTGGATGCTGATTGGAAGATAGCTGGAAAATAGCTGGAAGACCTTTTAAATCTGGGATTTTTGAATTGATGTGTAATATTGTACTTTAAGATCCCATTTACTTAACCTTTGGACATTGACTAGTGGTTAATACTTTTGTTGTGTAGTGCCAACCCTTGTGTATAAAAGGGGAGCTTAGTCTTGTATTTCCACACACTTGATAACCACATTTCTAAGAGCAAATCAGCTTGTTAGGGCTGATTTGTGAGAATCCTTTGAGAAATCAAGTTCTTGAGTTTTAAGTTTTCATCTTTATTTCTTGTCTTTTAATTTTTTGTTCTTTATTTTATGTTCCTTTACATTTATTGTTATTTACTTTCCGTTATTTAATTTCTGCAATTTACATTCTCGTCATTTACATTCCTGTCATTTACTTTCTCGTTATTTATTTTCTCGTCATGTACTTTATGCAATTTACGTTTATGTCTTTACTTTCCGTCATTTATTTTTTACTTTCCGTTATTAGTAGCTAAACTTTTATAGCTTGGGTGTGAGACGGAAAGGTGAGATTTTCAAACCAAACGAAAGTAGCTAAGTGTTTTCATAAACAACGTTCCATTGTTTCATTCGTGCTTTTATAAAAACCAAGCACACTTCTTGACGGATTGATCACTTCAAAAGCGTTAAAGTGCCATGGACTTAGAGATAAGCCATTGATAAGCTGTTTGTCCAAAATCACTGATCAATCTTCATATCATCATAACAATCATGGCAGATTCAAATTTAACAATAAGAACATTCATATGATTCTTGAGAGAAAAAGTCAAACTTGTAAAGCTCAGTCAACTCTCTATTATGTATACGTAATCTTACAATAAGCTCTTCTCTCTCTAATTACAAAGACTTAACCATATTTATAAGGTCAACCTAACTAAACAAAGTCAAAGTCAAACCTATAAGAAAAGTCAAACACGCTGACTTTTTACAATTAAAGACGATTTATAAACTTTCAAGACGAATACAATTAATACTGATTTCTCAGTCCTAACATTCTCCCCTTTTGTATTCAGACTTGAAAGAAAATTATGCTCTTTGAGTCCTTGTTTGAACTTTGAAACATTAAGCACAAAATGTCTTCTTCAAATGAAATCTTCAACTTGAAATCTTTAAACAATCAACTGTTGAGAAAGATCTTCTAGCATTCTCCTCCTCGAATGTAGAATCACGGTGATCTTCTCTTTTAACAATGTAGATCAAAAATAATCTTCAAAAACACTGTACAAGATGTGATCTTCAAAGGATCTTCAGAAAACAAGTCTTCAGTAAACTATTGTGAAAAATGATCTTCACATTCAACATCTCTCAGTCATTGTAGCA
>NW_020203375.1:8214-9259 GCF_001531365.2 Cynara cardunculus var. scolymus | reverse complement strand
ATTCGATTATTTGAAATGTATAAGAGAAATGAATGAAGATCTGTAAGAACAAGTTTACAGATTCTGATATTAAAAAAAATGAATGAATGTGTATCAGTYAAAGAAAAACAATATCAGAAAACAAAATTGAATACAAACGAGTGTATTATCACYGAAAATGATTTTCGTATAAGAGACGTGATAATAACAGTTTGAAGAATAGCTGAAACATGTATTGGAATTATGTACGATGAGAAGTTACACAAGTAAAATCTCAGGAAATACATGTTCAGAAAATGTACTCGTTTTCCCCAAAAAAATCAATTTCCAAAAAACAATTATTGAACTTTCTAGAGAGACTCCCCCTAGAAAGTAGATTTAAGTAATAAATCTTTTAAGCTCAAAAATGAAAAGAAAAAACATTTTAAGCACGGGTTCTAAACTAGGTGTTTAGAAACCACACTCGGTAAAGCACGGGTTTTGAACTGAAGTGTTCAGAAGCCTTAGTTTGAAATAAGTCACAACTCCCCCTGCATCGGTGTATCATTGAAATGATATTCTGATCARCATAAATTTGACACACCTGCAAAACCAAATCAAGTAGATTTTGGTACCCAAACAAACTTGGGTCCTAATATGTTAGTATTTGGTTGGGGTATGTTGTAACTTCCAAACCATTTCTTTCTATAGGATGTATTCTTTTCAGCACTATGAACCAGGATTAAAATATGAATCGTACGAGTAATTGTGATCATACCTGTTCTTACCTTTCCAGTTATTGTGATAACAGTTATATCCATGCCACCTGTTGAACCTTTTGTTATTGACAAAATTGTTGGTTCTGTATGTTGAGCACAAAATTCTTCTCTTGCTAAGATTAATTAAATCATTAGTAGACTTCACAATGCAAGAAAGATTGTTAGTATCAACAGGTGTATGAGATAAAACAGAATCAGACTTATTAACCCATATACTTTTAAACTTTGAAGGATAATTGGGTGATCCAATGACTTACCCTTGATAGTACTGATTAGAACGAGAATAGTTCTTAGAAACATTAGATTTA
>NW_020203375.1:0-6774 GCF_001531365.2 Cynara cardunculus var. scolymus | reverse complement strand
GAATCTAGTCCAAACCAACCAATAGCAACACTTTACAATACAGATATTACACTTGGGCTACAGTGACTTGTTCTGGTATGCTTCAAATCCAAATCTGCTGTCAAGAACCTGCACGCTGCTGTTACTGTTTGCTTTGAAGTTGCTGTCTGTTACACTTGAACTCTGCTTCAAATCACACACTCAAACAAAGTGAAGCTGCTGTTTTAAACCTACTGCACACTGCTGAAATCGTCCGGTGTAGCTTAATCCGTTCAAGAAATCCGTTCAAGAGGTAAACGGTTTACTTCTTCTCCGCTCAAGCTGCGTGCGGTGAACCTTTAATCCGCTTAAATGATGTGCGGTGTAGATGAATACCGCTCAAAGCTTTGTGCTGATCCGCTCAGAAATCCGGTGAAGACGTGAGCGTTTTATCTCTTCTCCGATCAAGGGATGTGCGATTTAGACTTCAAGAATTGTGATAACCAGTGCAATGGAGGCTGTAACCGGACTTCTTATCCAGTCAACATAATGGGCCAATTTGATTTTAAGCCCAAAAAAAAAATTAAGGGTTTAAACCGGATGAATTTGGACGGTTTAACAAAAAAAATCAACAAAAAAAATTTAAAAACAGATCAAAACTAACAAAAACATAAAAAACTAAAAAAAAATTTAAAAAAATTGGATCAAAAACACTGACATTTTAAAAAAAAATCAAGAACACGAAAAAATTTAAAAACACAAAAACCGATTAAATCTTGATTTAAATTGATCAAATCACAAAAGTTTGTGAATAACAAAGATTCACAAATCAATTTCGAGCATTATGATTATTTTTATAACATGAAAACACAATATTTTTATGAAAAATCGGATCAAAAACTAAAAAAAATCAAGAACACGAAGAACATAAAAAAATTCAGAAAAAAAAATTTCACTTACTTTCTCAAGAATTTGATTTCTTCATCTCTGATTTCTTGCATCCTGCTCTGATACCAATTGTTTGTCCAAAATCACTGATCAATCTTCATATCATCATAACAATCATGGCAGATTCAAATTTAACAATAAGAACATTCATATGATTCGTGAGAGAAAAAGTCAAACTTGTAAAGCTCAGTCACTCTCTATTATGTATACATAATCTTACAATAAGCTCTTCTCTCTCTAATTACAAAGACTTAACCATATTTATATGGTCAACCTAACTAAACAAAGTCAAAGTCAAACCTATAAGAAAAGTCAAACACGCTGACTTTTTACAATTAAAGACGATTTATAAACTTTCAAGACGAATACAATTAATACTGATTTCTCAGTCCTAACATAAGCACGTCAACTTGAATGACATAAGAGGTAGACTTGAGAAAGTTGCCGACAAGGAGACTTGTCATTTCTGTTTTTCAAAACTTAACTCCTGACGGGTTGGTCACTCTTCGAAAGTGTCAAAGTGTGATAGATTCAGAGATGAACTATCGAGATCACACGCCAACTCGAATGATATGGGAATTGACTTGAGAGAGTGATTTTTAACAAAGAAATTTGTTTATCCATATATTTTGAAAACATCATCTTGTCACTATCCCTGGTCCGGACACCACATAGAGATATGGGTGGAAAGCTATAATATAGTGCAATGGTGAAGTCTGAGAGGAATGCCTTCAAAATAGATGGTGGAACTTAGTTTTGAAACACTGCTTACTGTAGCATTCCTATAGCATTGGCTGCTGAAATTTGTGTTTGGGTTTCACCTTAAGTCTTACACCCTTGCTTCTTTTATATATTATGTTTTAATTCACCTTACAATCAAACAAAAGTCTTCAAAATTGTCATCTGAAATCATCTCTTTCATTGGACTCTAATTTAACTTTGGCTACAATCTCCGTGGACGATAATCCGGTACTTGTACCACTTTATTACTTGGAAAGACAACGTTGGGTTGTATTGTATACTTACTTTGTGGCCCAATTTCATTAGTCTAAAGGTGTGAAATATAACCGACCAGTAGCTAAAGGCTATAGTTAGAGAGAGCGTCTTGACTATGAAGAGACTTTCTCTCCTGTTGTTAAAATGGTTACTGTGCGATGCATTATTGCTTTAGCTGTTCAATTTAAGTGGCATTTGTATCAATTATATGTTAACAATGCTTTTGTATATGGTGACTTAGTTGAAGATGTGTATATGTGTTTACCTGAAGGTTATTATAATTCAGATGATAAACGTGCTTGTAAACTTGTTAAGTCGCTATATGGTTTAAAACAGGCTCCATGACAGTGGTATGCCAAGTTATCTTCTTGCTTGATTGATTATGGCTTTGTTTAAAGTATTAGTTATTATTCCTTGTTTACAAAAAGGGCTGGATCTATTTTCCTGGTTTTACTTGTATATGTTGATGATGTAATAATTACTGGAAATTGTCAAACTAAAAAATAAATAGTTTTAAAGAGTACTTAAAAAGTAATTTTTTGATTAAGGATTTAGGAAAACTGAAATTCTTTTTAGGTATTGAAATCTTGGATTGTTTTGATAGGGTGTGTATGTCACAACGAAAATATTGTCTAGAACTATTGAATGACTTTGGATATTTAGGGTGTAAACCCTGTAATACTCCTATGGACATGAACTTTATTGTTACTGACTCTAGTAACACAAAGGACCCCCCATTATCGGATTGTTCCGGCTATCAACGATTAAATGGAAGATTGTTACTTGCAACTCGACCTGATATTGCATTCTTTGTTCATTGTCTGAGCCAGTTTATGCATGCTCCTAGGTAGTCATATCTGAATCTTGCTCTTAGAATTCTCAAGTATCTAAAATTCCCACCCGGTAAAGGAATTAGCTTTACAAGGTCAGAAAACTTTTGTTTAAGTGCATATGTTGATGCTAATTGGGGTAAGTGTCTTTCTACTAGACACTCTATTACTAGGTTCTGTTTATTTCTTGGAAACTCAATGATTTCATGGAAAAGCAAAGAAACAAAGTTTCTCGTTCTTCTACTGAATCTAAGTATAGAGCTATGACTTCGGCTTCTTGCGAAGTTATATGGGTTCTCAAAGTTTTATTAGACCTTAAAATAAAAAATCTTCTTCCTGTTAGTGTATTTTGTGATAATAAGTCTGCTATACAAATTGCTAGTAATCATGTTTTCCACAAACGAACCAAACATATTGAAATTGATATTCATCATGTTCGGGAACAAATTAGTAAAAGTGTTTTAAAGGTTGTAAAAATCCTTTCTTCTGAATAACCTATCGATATTTTTACAAAGGCCCTTGGTATTAATCATCAGAATTAATTGTGTTCAAAATTAAGGATGATTGATTTATTTAAAAGTCAAGATTGAGGGCAGGTGTTAAAATATATCAAATGCTTCCAATCTTGACTGTCTTAACTATGTTCCTTAACTATTGTCCTTATTTTTTAGGTTATTAACTGGCAAGGGTATAAAGTGTAGATTCTACAAAGTCATGTTGTTTGGAATAGTTGGAGGACTCTGCCTCGCATGTTGGAAGACTTAAAAGGTAGCGGAGCATGAAGTCTATATTTCCAAGGACCATTCTTGCCACTTTATGGAAAATATATAAACGTGTTTATTGGAGTATCCGGCTCATAATCTTTAAGCTTCATTTTAGCTCTAAAAAATTCTCTCTAGATATCTTTATCTTCTTCTTTTTCTCTCTTTAAGCTAGGTTAAGATACGATTGTTATTGTTCTTAGTTTAGCTTTAGATTCAGATTCTTGAAGTAGATTTTATAGTTTTGTATGTTGTATTCTTATTGATTCATGCAATAAAATTGTTTTCTTCAAATATGTTCAGTTTTAACAACTAGACAGATTTGCGTACACTTCACTTCCCAAACCTCACCTCTGAATGGGATTCACTAGGCTTGTTTCATCACATGCAAAAGTAAATTAAACCAAACAAACCTAACATACCCCCACCATATGTGGGTTCCGGGAGTGGGATGTAGGCAACCTTGACCTAAAATAGTAGAGCAGTTGTATTACTTCCCATGAAACCTTCGAATTTCTACACAAAGATGGTAGAATATCTAACCTGAGAAAGGCATTGTCCCGAATGATATTATCGAGTTGAATAGACACATTGATTTCCGCGATACCATATCATCAACATGTTTGGTCTGCAAAACCCGTAAAACACAACTTACTGAGATGCAAATCAACAATTAAAGGGTGACAATTGTGCGTGAGTATTTGCAGTATATAAATATTATATAACTAATAGGAATATGTTATACGTACCACAATGTCATTGCACTTATGCAAATCTCTCAAATCATTGCCGATTTCCTTCACAATGACATCTCGTTCTCCGATTTCCACGTCTATTTTCTTCAAAAATACGATTGTATCTCAAGGTTGACTCATCGAGGAACCTCTCTAGTAGTGTCATATCTATATCTAGTAAACGAACTCTTTGCATCAGTATCTTAAGAACACTGTCACCGGGAAACCTTCCAAAGTGTTGTTGGCAGACTTCCATAAGTGGGTCGGGCACGTTAGTTACCACCCGCACGGTTCGTATTAAATTCCTCTAACCATGGTTCAAGCTCAGGTTCTGTCTCTGGTTCAACCCTGAACTCATCTGGTTTTCGAACACTATCATCTTCCTCGTATAAAAACTTGTTTTTTCGTGCAATGACCAAATCCTCAAGCATTCTTTCAACAACATCAACACCATATACCCGTAAAACGCTTAACGTACAACAAAAATCACTCCCGAAATGACTCTATAGATTCAACTTTACATATCTCACCCATTTTGGCTCATGAAGAACGAATCTTTGCAAGTGTTTTACATTTCTGGCGGTAAAATTTCCAAGTTCTACCCAATATTCTGTAGGATATACCATACTCCCAAACAGTTCGAACCCTTTTGGATTCCATGAGTGGTGTTCAAAATTAGCGATTTCAGTGTCAATTAACGTTTCTTTTGAAAGTTCTAAAACCACAAACTTTTTATCAAATGAACAACGTTTTCGAAGGTACTTATTTTTGTCGCTGCTTAATATATTCGATGATCCTTTCGCTTCCTTGTTATGACCCAAGATATTTGTGCCTTTTGAAGCCGAAGCATAGTTGTATTCCGCACCATTAGGCTCGAGTCTGTGAATTATTGTCCTAATCTTACCATTTGAAGCCTGGTTTTTTGTACTAGAAGTAAAAGCCTTGTTCTTGAATTCATCAAGATCTAGAGTTGCAGATCTTAGCCTTTCGGTTTTTGAATATGGCATCTCCTTTGGTTCTTCATTAGTGAATGAGAGAATTGAGTTGGGTTTCTATCGTTCACCATAGACTCGTTATGATAGACGTAGGAGAGATTTTGAGGATTGAGCATAAATTCATCCCATCTTTTGAAACCTTTTGGAAGATCTAGAAAACCATCTACACGCATCAAGAAACATGATATGGTAAGAGAAAAGACGTGCACCAAACAAACGTCAAATATTCGATTTCTATATTACAAAAAGGGAGTCAACACTACTTGCACTGATGGAAGGAAACCAAACCAAACAAACACGGTACATCATTGCTTGAAAGTAGGATATGGGAGGGGTTATGCAATGTTGACCTTTACCCCAAAGGGTACAACAGTTGTTTCCGTGAAGACTCTTAGCTTGTGGAAAAGTGTGAGTGGAAACTACTTGCACTGATGTAACCAAATAAACACAGTATGTCCAACTCAAAAGCAGGATATGAGAGGGGTAAGGTGTATGCAGTGCAACTGTTTCCATAAAGACCACCGACTTGTGTAAAAGTGTGAACGAGAACTACTTGCATCGATGTATTTTCCTCAATATTTTAGATTACAGTCTACATGATCGTGAATAAAGAATACAAGAAACGACAATTATAACTCACCTTTGTAACCATCATGATGGTGGATCCATATATTTGGAAGGAAGATAAGTCCCCAAAAAAACAGGGCAAGTGACAATGAAACCTTACACAAGAAGTTCTTCTCGTTAGTCTTCCATGAAGCTCTTCTAGTAAGAAGAGCTTACGTGATTTTACATCAATTCAACTCACCAACTAAAGAAACGGAAGAAACTCTGCAACCAAATGACAAAAAATTGGTCAAGAATCTAAAATAATGTTATTGCAATTAAGGTTAAATGGTGCGTTGTTTTCCAAGTCAACATGAAATAATATATTAAAAATACGTTTCAATTTTTAACAAATTATATCATTATAATCGTTTCGTCATTTACCTTCAAAATGAGTATAGTGTGTAATAGTTTTGGATTTAATCATATTATAAATACTTACAAGTTATTTTTAATAATTACATTTTACACCTATAAAGTTATTTATTTAATTTGTTTTATATTTCTTACTTTTTAGTTTTTAATTTTATACCTTTATCTTATTAACATGAAAAATCATTAACTAACTACAATATATTGAAAAGTACCTTTTTTTTTTAATAAATTACACCATTATAATCGTCTTAGTCAATAACTTGAAAATGAGCCTAAATGAATTTCTTTTATTTAATCGTATTATTATATATCATATATACGTAATTTGTGGTGTTTAATTGCAGTCTATACAGTTGATGTAACTACACAGACTATTCCGTATCAATATCGATTAAACGTATAGAAATAAGAATTAGATTTCATAAATACATCGATTAAAGAGGGTTAAAAATTATAAATTACAAAAGCATAAGGAGCAAATTATGTTTAATCTATACTATCTTATAAAGCATTTGGCTAACACTCTTAAAAACTCTTAAATCCGTTCATCCCTATTCGATTTCATCCCATA
>NW_020203374.1:8793-20593 GCF_001531365.2 Cynara cardunculus var. scolymus | reverse complement strand
AGGACTGCTGCAGGACCGGGCCCAAAAATGCTCAAAAACCTGCAAAAACAGGGGATTAACATTAGATATATAATATAACTACTAATATATGAAAAAGATATAAAAAGACTCAATTAGGACACTAAAGGGCAAATAAAACAACGGAAAATGGTTAAGAAAATGATGTAATAAGGTTAATAAATTAACACCTATCAAGAGTACCAGCAGAAACTTGCTCTCGAACAAAATGATAGTCCAAGGCGACATGCTTCATACGCGAATGATAAACTGGATTAGCGCAAAGATAGGTAGCACCCACAGTTGATAGTCGGTGCGTGTGGGACTGAGAGACCAACGAGCTGTACGCCAAGAGATAATGTTCGAGTCAAGATAGACAAGATAAGCTATTATAGAACGTCCTTTTGTTGAGGTCCCACCCTAGTTGGAGTCTGAGAAGGCAGTGAGTTCCAAAGTTGAATTTCGATTTAGAAAAAGGCCATGGTAAATGGTACCCTTTAAGTAACGAAGTAGCCGTTTAAGAGCTTGCCAATGAATTTTCGACGGTGAATGCATAAATTGCGACATTTGTTGGCCGGAAAGGAAATATCTGGTCGACTAAAGGCAAGATACTGAAGAGTACCGACTAGTTTGCGATATGGTGTTGGATCGACTTTAGGAGCTTCATCTTCTTCAGCTAGAGTAACTGATGTACTTAAAGGAGTTGTTACCTCTTTAGCGTCATCCATCTTAAATTGAGTTAGGATGTCTCTGATGTGACCATGCTATGATAGAAAAAGACCTGAGTTGGTTGGAATTATTTCAACACCTAAGAAATGATTTAGGTGTCCAAGATTTTTGACAGAGAACCTGGTAGCAAGCATTTCCACAAACTTGGCAATAAGAGGTGAGTTATTTCCTGTGAGCACAATATCATCAACATATACCATGAAATAGCAAGTGATGCCATCATGATTAATGAAGTATTTTAGGTTGGGTTTTCGATGGTGGGGTGGCAGAGTGGGTGAGGGAGTAAGTGATAGAGATGGTGATGTTGTAGACGAAGGTGTTGACTATGATGAAGAAATAGGAGAGGAAGGATCGAGAGTTGGTTCAGAGAATGTGAGTGAGGTGGGTGTGGTAGCAGGTGACACGAGTAGAAGTGGGAGGGAAGATGGTGGGGTGAAAGGGTTGGTGATAGTAGGTGCAGGAGGACTTGACATGGGATTTTGGTACATGAAGAAATTAGGAAGAGTAGGTGCATGGGGAGTTGGTGAGGGTGGTGAAGTGTGACTAAAATTCATCCACAGTGGGAAGTGAGATGGATGGAGATCGAGAGTTTTTGTAGGGAAAAATATTTTCAATAAACTCAACGTGACGAGAATGATAGACGCAGCGGGTTTCAAGGTGAAGATATTTGTAAGCAGATTTGGCGGCATAATATTCCAAGAAGAGGCAAGGAGTGGAACGAGGGTGTAGCTTAGAGGTAGAGTAGGGACGAAGCCATGGGTAACAGAGACACCCAAAAGGCTTTAGTTTTGTGTAGTTGGGGGAGCGACCATACATTAGATCAAACGGACTCTTGGAGTTTAGGATTGGGGTTGGCAAATGATTAATGAGGTGAGCTGCCGTTTGAATGCATGAGACCAAAAGTGAGAGGAAGACCCGCAAAGTGTAACAAGGCAAGACCCGTTTCAACAATATGTCGATGACATCATTCGGCTATGCCATATGGCTCGGGTGTGTGTGGGGGTGTTGTATAATGAGAAATGCCCACGGATTGGAACAAGGGAATGAGAGGTTGATACTCTCCACCATTGTCAGTGAACATGGAGATAATGGATGTGTTAAAGTATTTTTCCTCCAAACATTTAAATTGGGGAATTTTTTGGAGAAGTCAGATTTATATTTTATGGGATACAACCAAATGTATTTCGAATAGTAATCCACAAACACTACATAATAGACAAAACCATCAATAGATCTTTGAACAGGTCCCCAAACATCGGAGTAAATAAGTTGCAAAGGCTTATTTGCAATAAATGTATTTTGGCCAAAGGGTAGCTTGTGGCTTTTATTAACATGACATGAAGCAGAATGAAAATTGAGTTTAGACAATGATTTGAAACTAAGACCTAAGTCTTTACCAATATGCTTGAAAAAACGAGCAGATGGATGTCCAAGTGTGTGATGGTAATCGAGAGGTGATGCTTTAGTAGCAGTGTTCATTTGTGGGAGTGAGATGTGATTGGCATAGTAGACATCATTTATGTTCTCCCCCCGTATGAGAGGTGCCCCCATGCAAAGATCCTTGACAAGAAAATACAAAGGGAAAAAATTCAATAGAGACTTGATTAGCACGACAAAGCTTAACCACAGAAATGAGGTGTTTACGAAGATTAGGAACACAAAGAACATTAGATAAATTTAATGGACGAGTTGAGATGGATAGATTTGTGTGACCCGTGTGAGAGATGGAAAGAGTTGTACCAACACCAAGGAGAATTTCATCTGGCCCACCATATTCTGAGACGGTGTGAAGGGAGGATCGATTTGATGTTAGGTGGTGTGAAGCTCTTGTATCAAACAACCAAGGTGCAGTCATTGGGGTTGATTTTGAACTCGAAGCAGTAGCATTGGCACCCGGAGTATTGGAGGTGTTGGTACATGGGATGTTATGGTCTTTCAAAAACCGAGCAAACTTCCTGCAATCACGGGTCTCGTGACCTGGAATAGCACAAAAGAGACAGTATGAGGAGGAACGATTGTTCCTGTATTGAATGTTGTTGTTCAAGCGATTGTTGCGTGATTGGTGTTCAGAACTGAAACGACTCGTATTGTGTGAACAGAACTGAGAATCAGACGATGACCGAGTATTGAACCGGCCTGTTTGGCGCTAGGAGAAGTTAGTTATGGCAATAAGTGGTGCAACAGCGGATTCGGTTTCCTTTAAAGATCTTTCGAAGTCAACCAGTTTGTCAAAGAGTTCTGGAAAGGAGATCGGGTTTTCCCGAACTTTTATGGCATCAGTGATTGGCACGTATTCACCCCCAACTTGACTTAGTATGTGAACTAAGAGATCCTCTTCATCGATGGGGTTTTGAGCGAGTGTTAATTCATCAGCAATCAATCTCATATCATTGAGGAAATCTGCGATGGAACGATTTCCTTTAGGGTTCTTTGCAAGCTTGGACTTGAGTGAAATAATTCTAGATCGAGATTGGCTGGCATAACTTGTATTTAGCCAATCCCAGGCCTCCTTTGCAGTAGAGGCCGATGTGATGAGAGGATGAATGGCATCGAAGCAGCTTTCGAGTATAGTACTGAATATAATATGATCTTGGCGGTACCAGATCGTGTATGCGAGATTCGTTTTTGTGACTTCTTTGTCGATGCGAGTCTATGGTGGTGGTGTGTAGCGACCATTGATGAAACCGTCTAGGTCAAGCCCAATGAGATTTGATTGGACTTGTTTGCGCCACACCGAGAAATTCGTGGCAGTGAGTTTGATCGAAAAATGACTAGTGGTTGTGAGTTGAACAATGGTGTTAGACGATGCCATGGAAGCAGCTGGATTAGGGTTACAAAGGAGATGGAAGGATCAAGACTCGTTAGAGCAAGGTGTGCTCTGATACCATATGAAGGTATGAAGTTTTTATATATTTCAAAAAGAGGTTTACAAGGATATATGTAAGACTTTTTACAACAGAAGGTGCACAAATTAAAGAGAAATACATGGAATGCATTTAGGACATAAATAAAAGACATTGATTCCTATAATTATGCATGGTCAACAAATATTCTTGATAAATAGAAGGGTTGTAAAGATTTCCAAGATTAGTGAAGGATTTATTATTTTTAGAAGTTATTGCAGTTTTAATCTTGGTTTGCACAAGGTATGTTCTTCTTTTATTGTTCTTTCCAACCTAAAGTTAGTTCTAGTTTTGAGTTTTGATATGAGATTGCTTCTATGACTCAAGTTAAAAGATCATTTGAATTGATTTTTGGGTCGTTTTTCGGTCTTGAATCAAAGCATTCAAATGTTCTTGCTGATGTTCTTCAAATCAGTTTTTGTGTTCTTAGTTCCTCTAGTTTAGAGTGATTAATTCTTTGATTTGTGTTTAAAGGAGAGATCTTTCTATGCTTCATCCCATGTAGAAAGTTTTATTTGGATTCAATTGCATTGAGTTTTGCTAAAATATTAGACTTTAGATTTAGCTGTGGTTTTCAGAAAGATGGAAATCTAGCCCGTGATCTAAGTTGTGTGGCAAGTCACACAAGCTATTGTTTTGTGTTTTTCCGGTTTTTGCCTCGTGTTGTTTTGGGGTAACTAGGGTATTGTCCATGTGCCTTAGAGATTGTTTAAAGATAAGGTTGAGTCTATCTCTCTTGATTTTGATCTATGTTTACTGATTACTGTGATACGGTTTTTGAATACATGTTGTTGGAAAAGTTAACGCTTGTGATTTGATAATGTTATTTGGGTTAAAGGGACTTATAGAACAGAAACCCATGTGCGTTGAGATTGTGATGGTTCATGCAGGTATATATATATATATATATATATATATATATATTGCCTACGAATGTCTTTCTTGCAGTGGGCCACTTTTAATATCGATTTTTATAGGGGGAGTACGTTGTTTTAGAAAAGCAAATGTTGTGGCTAGTTGCCTAGGAAGGATGTTGTTCTTGGGTGCCAACTTTTTAACTAACAACGATGTCGTGTTTGGGTGCCAACTTTATAACTGGCTGGAATATAGTGCTTGAGAGCCTATAGTATGATTACTAGTTTGAAAGGTTTTATATGAACTGATATTATTGTATTATTGCATTGACAAAGATTTCATTAATAGTTCGTATAGTCTAACACACATTTTGTTTTAAAAAATATGTGTTTCAAGGTAGCATTGTTTAGAAGGTAAAAGAAGGAAAAAAATGTGAGACCTTTTATTTGGCTTTTCATGTCAAAACTGTTGAGAAGTTTTATGAAGTTTGATTTCGTGAATCTTTTGTACGAAGGTCTGATTAGCAAAAAAAGTGTGGTAGACTTCAAGAAATTACGGGTTGTTACAGTTGGTATCAAAGCCTAAGTTTAAGCGATTTATGTATTCAGATTGATACCTAAACTTAAACTAGATGGTTTTATGTTAAAATTAAGATGCCTCTGCTATGTTTTAGAACTTGCAGGGTATTATATAATGGGTTGAAAGAATGGCATGTAAGATAAATTCAAATTACATCTGATCAAAGTATTTGTGATATTACAGGTGCATATTTGTATTTTAATACCTTATTATATATATGAGAATGTGATTAAAGTGTATTTATTAAATGACAAGTTATTCTTGTTGCTCAGTAAGAATTGATTATGTTAATCTTGATGGGGCTAATCCTTCGTTCGAAAATAATCTGGGAAGATTTGACCGTCGAGGTTGGTTAACTTCAGGCTGTTTTGAAATGTTTATTGGGGCACCCTTGAAATACTGAAACAGAAAATATTGTGAATCTCGAATCTAGCTTGGGAACGAAAGTGAATAAACCGACTGCTATTTCTTATGATGGTCAACCTATTCCGACATTTTTTACTATTGTTATTCCTTAAGGGTGTGCTTATAAAATGTTTTTGCCTGTAAACCTCCAATTTATTCTGGAAATCAAGACCCTGTTAAAGTTATGCGAGGATTGAGGGAAACATAAGAAATTTCTTATACCATTATAAATGAGGACATGGTTATTTTTGTTGTGACTGTATTGAAAACAAATGTGTTGTTCCGGTGGGATATTATGAGGTCTTCAAAAGGTTCAGATATTTCTCCAAGTATATAGTAAAAAGAATTTTTAGATGTGTTCAAAGATCATATTTTTCTTGAAGGCAAAAGTTAGATAATTGGAAGAAGATTTTTCAGATTAGAACAGGGTAATATGTCTGTTCAGGAATATACTTCGAGAAAAATCATGTTTTCCAAAATTATATGTATCGGCAGAGGCCATAGAAGAGAAAGATGTATTTGGGGATTGAAAGTGTTTGTTAGAGAATACATTTTAGTCGCCGGTCAACCGCTGCTGAGGTGATAGAGAAAAAAAATAACCGACAATTAGGTGAGAAAATAATCAACAATTAAGAGTGAAAGAGACAAAGGGAAAATAAAATGGGATGAATTTTCAAATAGTTTTAGAAGAGCGAAGTTTGCTAGATTTGATAATTGTTTGAATCAGAGATTCATTGATAGGCCATATCATAAATGTCAAAGAATGCATCGGGGTGAGTGTAGTCTAGATTTAAAGTCTAGTCATAAATGTGAGAAACTCAGATGCTTGATCAGTTTAAAGCAAAAGAGCGAGCGTTTTAGATGACTTTGGGAGAAACCGAGGGGACATCGGATATGGCGACAAGTACATTTTGGTAAGTTCAATATATGTTTAAGTGTTATTTGATTGAGTGCTAATTGTTTATATCTACGTTTATTGGATGTTCGTATGCAAAGCCTAAGTCCTTGGATTATACTTTAGTAGTAGAAACTGCCAATGATAACTAGGTTGTTGTTAGTGAGGTATTTGATGATTGTAGTATAGATGTGGATGGGTGTGTGGTACCAGTTCAGTAATTCCCTATGACTATAAAAGAATTTGATGTTGTAGTTGAAATGGATTATTAGCAAGAAATCAGACCAGTATTGTTTGTGATAAAAAGATGATTCGTATTGACTTACTCGGTAAGGGTCCCGTTGTGATTTACAGGGATCGTCGAGACCGACATATCAGTTTGATTTCTATGATTAAAGCTCAAAAATGAGTAAAAAAAAGGTTGTTAAAGTTTCTTAGCCTATGTTATGATGCAAAGAAACAAAAGGGTAAAGTTGAAAGACTATCGGTATTCAGTGCTTTCCAGAAGTTTTCCTAGATGTTTTGATTAGTCTTACATTAGATAGATCGATTGAATTTTTTTTGATTAACTTGGAAATCCAACCTGCTATGTGAGCCAACTAATCCGAGGGCGACCACTTGCTTTGTAGATAGTCCGAAGTCATCGCATTTGAACCTCCGTGGCCACAAAGGGGATTTTTATTCCTCCTTGGATTTGAACCTGGGACCTACAGGTACTTTTGACCTTTGGAGCCAAGCTCAAACCAATCAGAAACCACCCTTGTGGTTGATTGAATTTATAATTGACTTAAGTTAAAAGATCTGTTTGATAAAGGTTTTATAAGATCAGTATGTCTTCGTGGGGTGCACCAATTTTGATTGTAAATAAGCAAAATAGATCGATGAGAATGTGTACTAATTACTAAGAACTTGATAAATTGACGACCTTTTTTATCAATTGATTCAGGACTAGTTAATTCTCAAAAATCGATTTACAATCAGGTTATCATCAGCTTAAAGTTCAAAAAGAAGATTGTATCAAAGACTGCATTTGTACCAAGTATGGGCATTATGAGTTTTTAGTGATGTCGTTCAGGTTGACCAACACACCAACAACATTTATGGATATGATGGATTGGGTATGTATTTAGTACCTAGATAAATTTGTGATCATTTTTATTGATGATATTCTTATCTATTATTGATCAGAAAAGGAACACGTTAATCATCTGTAGTTGATGTTAGAACTATTGAAACGAGAAAAAGGTTATCCCTAAACTATCTAAATGTGAATTTTGGTTACGAGAAGTTCAGTTTTGGGGCACATCGTTTCAGGGATTGGTATCAAAGTGGATCCAGTTAAAATTGAAGCAATTGAAAAGTGGAAACTGCTAAGAACACCGACCGACGTGGTAAGTTTTCTGGGGTTGGCAGGTTACTATCATAAGTTCATACAAATTTTTTCTCACATAACGACATTATTAACAGTATTAACAAAAAAGAATATGAAGTTTGAATGGAAAGAAGCAAAAGCTGAATCCTTTCGAACACTAAAAGAAAGATTTTGTAGTACACCAATTCTATCTCTGCCTTACGATTCCAAGGATTTTATGGTTTGCAATGATGCTTCCATATTAGGTCTATATTGTGTAATGATGTAGTGAGGGAAAGTTATTGCATTTACTTCTCGTCAACTAGAAGATCACGAGAGACAATACACCACTCACGATATGGAATTAGCGGTCATTGTTTTTCTTTAAAGATTTGGAGACACAATATATACAGTATTAAATGTCAGATTTTTACTGATCATAATAATCTTCGTCATTTGTTTAATCAAATTGAGACAAAGGCGGTGGTTAGAACTAATGAATGATTACGATTATGAAATCATATATCACGTGGGAAAAGTGAAAGTGGTTGTTGATGCTTTGATTCATAAAGAAAGAGTGGAACAATCAAAATATTATCCTTACAAGCTGATCTATTACCGAGCATATTTGAAGAATTAAAGCGATGTCAGATTGAATCTTTGAAAGAAGAAAACTTAAAGAAAGATTGACTTGCTAAGGGTTAATAAGTTTTGGAAACAGAGTTTGGATACCTCGTCTTCGTGATATCGAGGAGAGGATTTTTGACTGAAGCTCACAAGTCTCATTATTCTATTCATCCGCGTATTAATAAGACGTATCGAGATTTGTGACAGTTTTATTGGTGGTCAAGTATGAAGAAAGATATTGCATGGTATGTGTAGCAATGTTTGACTTGTTGCAAGTAAAAGTGGAACATCAACGATCTTATGGTAATCTGCAATCATTAGAAATTTTGGTTTGGAAATGAGATCATATTATGATGGATCTCATAATGAAGTTATCGAGAACGTTGAAGGGTTTCGATACAATCTGGGTTATAGTAGATCGACTTTCTAAAAATGTGTTCTATGGAAGGGTTAGCAAAGTTGTATATTGATGAAGTGGTAACTCGACATGGAGTTCCACTATTAGTCATATCAGATAGAGACAGTCGGACATCTTATCATATCTTGATGTTTTAGAAAAGTTTTCAGAGAGATGAGATCACAAATAAAGTTGAGTACAACTTATTATCCACAGACTGACGAACAGAGTGAATGGACGATTCAGACGCTCGAAGAGATATTGCACAATGGTATTATTGACTTTATAGGTTTTTGGGAGAGGCACCTATCTTTTCAGTTATCATTTCAGTATTCAAGCGGCACCCTTCGAGGTTCTTTGCTGTAGATAAGATTAGTCAGATTTGCAAACTCATAAAAATGACTCGGGACTAATAGAAAAGCTACGTCGAGAAATGCCTTAAACCGATAGAGTTTTAGGTTAAGGATAGGGACATAGGGTGATGCTGAAAGTATCGTTGTGGAAAGGATTAATTCGTTTAAGTAAGATGGGTGAACTGAGTCCAGGTATAACGGTCCTTTTGTGATCTGCGATTGGGTTGGTGAGGTAGCTTAAAATTTAGAACCGGAAGTTTGTTGAGGAACCATATGCTATTATCGATTATAAAGTTAAAAATTTGAGAAATAAAGATTGGGTTGGTAAAAACTCACTGCATTATCACAAGGGTTAAGAACCAACCTGAGAACTAGAGTTGGAGATGAGATCTAAGTACCCCCATTTGTTTGACTGAAATAATTTCAGGACGGAATTTCATCATGGGGAAATATTGTTATAACCTTGGGTTGTCTAACTTTTAGTTAAGTTATAAGTCTAGGGGCCTTTTTGTTATTTTGTGCTAGTTGATGATTTAGTTTAGAAATTTGATTTATATATAAAGCAATCACCTCCTTAATTTCTTCCAAAAAGTGATCTCCACCTAAAAACCTTCTTTTAGAGAATATTTATGTGTGGATGCCATTAAATAGAAGGGTTGAAAGGATTTTCATGCTTAGTGAAGATTCTTTTAGAAGTTATCGCAGATATCATCTTGGTTTGCACAAGGTATGTTCTTCTTTATTGTTTTTTCCGACCTAAAGTTAGTCCTAGTTTTGAGTTTTGATATGAGATTGTTTCTATGACTCAAGTTAAAAGATCATTGGAATCGATTTTTAGGTCATTTTTTGATCTTGAATCAAAGCATTATAATGTTCTTGTTAATGTTCTTCAAATCAGTTTTTGTGTTCTTAATTCCTCTAGTTTAGAGTGATTCAATTATTTGCTTTGAGTTTAAAGGAGGGATCTTTGTATTGCTTTGAGTTTAAAGGAGGGATCTTTGTATGCTTCATCCTATGTGGAAAGTTTTATTTGTATTCATTTGAGGTATTGAGTTTTGTTAAAATATAAGAATCTTGTTTTAGCTATGGTTTTCGGAAAGATGGATTTTCTGGGTTGAACAGGGCCTGAAGGTCGAACCAGAGACGGGCGTGACTTTGCCCTCGACCTAAGTCACGTGGCAAGTCGCATAAGCTTTTGTAATTCCAAAAATGTGATATTCTCATCCTGCCTTTTTGGGGTTAACCCTTGGTTTAAATTTGTGTTTTTGGTGAATTTGGGTGTTGTTGAAGTTTGGTTTGAATTTGGAGTTGCAGGTCGTGATCAAGGGAAAAGAAGATGAAATAGTAGGCCATGTGACCTAAGTCGTTCAAGCCACTGTTTTGCATTTTTTTTCTAGTTTTTGTCTCATGTCTTTTGGGGTAATTTAGGGTTTCATTTATGTGTCTTAGAGATTGTTTAGACAAGGTTGTGTCTATCTCTCTTTATTGTGATCTATGCTTACCTTATCCAGGTTCGCATTCAGTTTTGATAATTCGTATCAGTTAAAGTTCTTAGCATCATATATCATTATGGAGGTGAGTTTTCTGATAACCTTTTTTGAACTGAAATACATATATTATCAAATGATATTGTTTCAATGTTATACCTTATTGGTATATTTGATTTATTACCGTTAATTGTGTTATAGGTTTTGAATACAGATTGTTGGAAAAATTAAAACTTGTGATTTGATGATGTTGCTTAGGTTAAAGGGACTTACACAATAGAAACTCGGGTGCATTGAGACTGTGATGGTCCGTGCATGGGATATATATATATACCCCACGAATATGTTCCGTGTGGTGGGCCACTGTCGATATCGATGGCGGTTTTATCAGGGTGTATGTTGTTTTAGAAAGGTGACTGTTGTGGCCACTTGCCTGGAAGGGATATTGTGCTTAGGTGCCAACTTTATAACTAACAATGATGTTGTGCCTAGGTGCATAATGTTTGAGAGCCTCCAATATGATTACTAGTTTAAAAGGTTTTATACGAACTGATTATATATATAGTATTATTACACTGACATAGATTTCCTTACTAGACCAAATAGTCTAACCCTCATTTTATTTTAAAATTATTCATTTCAGGGCAGTAACGTTTAGAAGGGAAAATAAATGGAAAAATGTAAGACCTTTTATTTGGCTTTTCATGTGAAAACTCTTGAGAAGTTTTATGAAGTTTGATTTTGTGAATCTTTTTTACGAAGATCTTAATAGTAAAAAGTTTGTGGCAGACTTTCGATAGTTGTATAATTTTATAAAATGAGACCCAATTTGTAGCCTCAATGTGATGTGTTATGTAATAATTCCATGTTATATGTTATATGAAATTGTGGGTTGTTACATTTCATTAAAGCATGTAAATATTTTCAACGTCTTATAAATCTAATTTTATAATAATATATTTTGCATTTTACAAATGGTTAACTCATAATAAGAGTTGATTCCAAACCATTTTAAGCACATACATATATCTATACTATATTATAAAACATTTGGCTAAAACTCTTAAACTTTTAAAACTCTTAAACTCGTTCGTCCCTAAACAATTTCATCCCTATCCGATTTCATCCCATAACTGAATTCGTGTAACTAACTGCAGATAAACACAATCAAATACAGGATAAACATCTCATTTTAAATATAAAAAATCTAAAATATAATTAG
>NW_020203374.1:5994-7352 GCF_001531365.2 Cynara cardunculus var. scolymus | reverse complement strand
TGGATTAAAAAATTACACAAAAAAATGAGGAATTTCAAATAGTTAATTTGATACTAATATCGATATATTTTTGTCAAATTTTTATGATATCGTCAAACATATATTTTATTCAAAAATAAAAAAATCATCGTTTTCTCAAAATCACATAAAGTCATATTATAAAATCGATTGAGATAAAGAATAAAATGAAATATTAAAAACACGATATATCTCACTGCATTGCACGAGTACGCTTCTAATAACATAAAATAGATGCGTAAATGTTGATATTAAGGGCCAAAAGAAATGCAACCCTCATGACGCATCTCCACATGCACATGGTAGACATATTGACAAGATTTGCATAAGTTGTTTCTAGACAGTCAACTTTTTCAGTTTTTACTTTTCGAAAAGACACCATTTCAACTTCTTAATTTGTTTGTATTCTATTTTAATGAACGGATTTTAATACAACAAATTAGAAAAATTACGTTAAAACGTTAAAGAGGCATAATCAAATGAGAACTAAATAGTTTGGGGTAACTGTGAGGTCTAATATAAACCAATTATTTTAGATAATTAATGTTATTTTACTAAAATAAACCAAAAGATAAATTAGTAAATTGTGTTGATTATTCAACTTATTTTAATTAGTTTAATATTCCAATTTACTTTAATTAGTTCAATTAGTTTAATTATTTTAATATATGTATATACACACACACGGACACATAAGGACCAAATCCGGTGGCCTTCTCCGGCACCCACCACCATTCCAATGACCTCCTCCGATCATCTTGTCTGACCAACACGCTGTATCCGATGATCAACTGCTAAACATCCACCTACGACAGTGGTACCACAGTTGGTATCACAGTGGTACCATAATTGCACAATTGGTATCATAGTGGTCTAAAAAGTTTACCTTGTGTGTTTTGGGTATTACATTGTGTATTTTGGTGTATTTTGGGTATCACATGGTTTTCGTTGGAGGCCGGAGGTGGGAAAGAGAGAGAGAGGGAAGAGATAAAAAATTTAAAATACCTAAAATACTTTTTAATTATAATTATAAGTCAAATTACCAAAAATATTAGTTTTCTAATTTATCCATTAATTTATGGTTGAAATTGGATCTCACAGTTATCACAAACTAAATAATTCTTCCTTGAATGGACCCCGAACGTCAAATGATTAATTAATATTATGTTTGGCAAACTAATTAACAGGTCAATTGATGGTTGATAAATTAGTTGATAGCTCATAAACTAATTACGTTTAATAAAAACTAGCTGATAAACCAATTGAAAAATGTAAAATGAAGAAAAATTACATGTTTAAAAATTAATAAATTTTGACAATTCATAATATATTTAAAACAA
>NW_020203374.1:0-4118 GCF_001531365.2 Cynara cardunculus var. scolymus | reverse complement strand
CATATTATAACATCGACTGAGATAAAGAATAAAATAAAATATTAAAATCATGATGTATCTCGCTGCATTGCGCGAGTACGCTTCTAGTATATATATAATCCTTGGTTTGAAACAAACGGAGATCCCCGTCTCCGTCCCAGGTTTAATGAGAAATCCATATCCCCGATCAGGATGAATGGATCGGGTTCCCCAATGAATTGGGTCATTTCCATGCCTACTTTCCTGAAACAAAACATATCGGAATTTGACATAAAGGAAAATGGAGGGCGTTGATTAACATAAAGGAATGGGCACCAAAATATTTAAAGTTACAAAAGGCCCATAAAATACAAAAAATAAACCAAAGTGGGACAATGTTGAATGTGGTGCATATATACATATATATTATATTAAATAAAAGCTTGAAAATTTAAAGGGATTCGAGAGGGACATGAATGGGTATTAGAATTAGACAAGACATATTGTTCCTCACCAACCATACCAATTTTGTTAGGTCTACGAAAAAGTCCAAGCAACCTATTTATGTCTTCACTATCTTGCGAAAACTAGGCACGAGATCGAGCCCTATTTCATGGTGTTAACTTCAAATATGATTCGATAGCGTAACATGGTCTTTGTATGTAGGTTCAAACCTTGTTAAAAGAATTGAATTTAATTCGAGAGTTTAATGTGATAACCGGTTATTCGGTTCTAAAATTCGGGATCATTTTTGGAAAATAATGGTAAGTTGGGGGGTTTATTTTGGGATTATGCTTAAATCTTTTAAAAGCACTCCCAGTGCCTTCTTATTTTAAACCATGATAATATGAGATTATATTAGAGAAAAGTCTAAAAAAATTCAATAGACTTTAGTGTTTGGAATGATTAAGTACTTGGACAATTTTTTTGGAACATATAAGTCCTTGGACATTTCAAAACATGTTAAATAACTTCTTGGATTTTCGAAAACCTGTTAGATACGTCATTATGACCTATAAAACTGGTTAATATGGTAAAATAATTGAAAAATCTGGAAAAAAAAGCTAATAAACTTTCATATTTTCAACAATTAAGTCCCTAAACATTTTTTTGAACCAAAAAAATACTTATATTTATAAAATGAAACATATAAAAAAAAGGTACATACATTTATAAAAAGATATTTAGGTGGCGTTTGTTTTTTAAGAGGTTCTGAAGTCTGAAGTCTGAATTCACTTCTGAATTTTAAGAGGTGGTGCTGAAGTCTGAAATCTGAATCAGTCAGACTGTTTGTTTTTACGTCTGAAGTCTGAAATCTGAATCAGTCAGACTGTTTGTTTTTACGTCTAAAGTCTGAAATCTGAATCAATAAGACTGTTTGTTTTTGTATACTAACAAACGTTTGAAATCTGAATCAATTCATTTCAATTAAATTTAACTGAAATATCCAATCATTTAAACCATCTGTAAACTATCATCTATTTTTAACACATTCAAAAAACTGTTTGAATGATACAACCATGTTTTATTAACTTCAATTCCACAAATATGTCTGTCAAAAGAACACAATCAATCTTTATCCCTCCTCTCAAGGTTTTTCTTTTCACAGTAAAGGTGTTTGCAGTTGTACCCAAACTATATCTATAACCCTATGGCTGCAATCTCCATCCTCGGTCAGCAAGTGCTTCATGTACACGATTTCCAGCCTCTGTAGTGTCGTTTAGAGGTGGGTAACTCCAGCTTTCAGACATCTAAAAGGTTTTCACATGTCAAATTATGTCTTACATTGAAATAATCGGAAAACGTTTTCACAACAGTAGCAAAACAGATCAAAATAATCGGAATTTCAATTCTGAGAATGTTTCAAAGATATTATTATTCAGTTGAGACTACCTTCACCATCCCATACATAGACTTTTGGAAGGTTTTCGAGTTCTTTCCCCACAATAGTTGCAACCTGTTAATATTAGCCCAGAAGCCCACAATAATAGATGAAAGATTCCAGGGCAAATACATAATATTTCCAGAAAGAATGATTGATCTATAGAGCCTTGATGCAGGAAAGATTCCAGGGAAAATATATAATGTTGTGTGTGGATTTGGTTCTCAATATATGTTCACAAGTTGCCATTTATATCTAGATGAACAAACAGGGACAAACCACATAGCTCAAACCTGATGTACAACAACAAATAATCACCAAATATTACTTTTGTGTGTGYATAGGCCAAAGCAGACCAAACACATTAGCCCTAATTGATATGCACAAACACAATGTTGCTTCAAGGTCTGTTGGACCATTGATCAATGTAGTATAGCATAKGCCAAAGCAGACCAGAAGTAGAAATGAAATTACTGGGTGCCAAATCAAAGTCATGAGATGAACAAAACCAAAAGCAAGAGCAAGAAAAAACAGTAGCAAAAGCAAGAAAAACAGTAGAAAAATAGCTCTAACACAGAACCATAAATCCAACATCACATTGTGTAGCAGAAGCCATAAATCTGACCAAAATAACCCAACAAAGAACCACYAATTGGAGGGATCAGAGTATGGTTGAACCTGAGACGGACCGTTGGCAGAAGAATTTTTGCTACTCAGGTATTTTAAAGGTCATTGCATGCCATTAAACCATCAATTGAACCTACTGTCAAAGATCATTGCAATTCAAAAGGTATCCATCTATTCCATGTTATCTTTCTGAATACTAGATAATATAATCCCTTTACTCTAGAAAATAACCTCAATGCAAGGCTATCAATTCAAGAATCCATTACCTAGTGAGATGTGGTTTCTGTCATGGTTTTCGATGTTTCTTCTACGGTTCTTGAGTTGTTGCAAAGCAAGTTGTTTGACTACCCAATTGAGAAATTTCAATGTTGGGCTTCCATGAACTGGCCTGAGAAAAAGATTTGTTTGATTTCAATATATGGTTGAAGGGGTATATGAAAAAGTTAAAGCACAACAGAAACAGTCTGCCATTGAAGTTCTTTTCCGAGCTTTAATTTTGGTTTTAGGGTTTTGTTTTGATTGTAGTTTTTAGAAAGGTTGTTGGGTATTAAACAAGGAAATCAAAGATGCAGAAGAAATTANTGGTTTTAGGGTTTTGTTTTGATTGTAGTTTTTAGAAAGGTTGTTGGGTATTAAACAAGGAAATCAAAGATGCAGAAGAAATTAAACAAGAAAATAAAAGATGCAGAAGAAATCAAACAAACCCAGACAAGTATAGCAGAAGCAGAAATCAAAGAAGCAATAGAAAGAAGGAGATCGATACCTGAGATATGGGAGAACTTTTAGAAGTTCGAGAGATCGAGAGATTGAGATCGAGAACCGAAGGCGAAGAACACTGGTAAGAACTTGAGAGCTTGAAATCGAGAGATCGAGAACTTGAGAGCTTGAAATTGAGTCGAACGCGAAGAACGTAAGAATTAAGAGGCGTTAAGAGTTTTGTCTACCACTTATAATTTCATACCAGATTCAGAGCTTCTAGCCTCTTATTTGAAAAAAAAAAAACACTCTTAATACCCAAAGGTCTGACCGATTCAGACTTCAGAGGGTATTAAGAGGTTTTTTAAAAAAACAAACAGCCCCTTACATTTAAAAAAAACATTATTGATGAAATTTATTTTAATTGAAAATAAAAAATATTTAAAAAAAATTATTGATTAAAATTAAAATATATTCCGTATATGATTTCTCAAATTAAAAAAAATATTTAAAGTATTATTGCTGAAATTTTATTTAATTAAAAATAAATTATACTATGTTGATGATTTTTCATATTAAATAAATAGAAAATAATTTGAATAACTAAATACATAATTAATTAAAATTTGTCGTTAATGTTCATTGGTACATATACATGGATTACTTATATCTAATTGATGATTAAATTGACCACCGCCAGACGTTCTAACATTGTAACATGTTAATAAGTGTGAAAGATCGTGCTTGAATCTTGTCGGTGATATCATTTCACAGATGAATTAGCGACGAATTTTAGTTATTTATATATTTAGTTAAATTTTATCCTTAATTTGTCAGTAATTTAATCAAATTATTTTCTACTTTTTTAATTTGAAAAATACCAACGAAATATATTTTATTTTTAATTAAAATAAATTTAATCAATAATCCTTTTTAATTTTTAATTTGAGACATC
>NW_020203373.1:12587-20840 GCF_001531365.2 Cynara cardunculus var. scolymus | reverse complement strand
AAAGCTTGGTATCTCGGCTACGGTGTACCACATATGGATGGAAAGGAATAGAAAGTTCTTTGACAATCATTACCGAACTGGAGCTCAAGTAGTGGTTGATATCAAGACTCAGATTCTTCAAAGAATGGCATGGAAGACAAGGAAAAAGCTTACGAGAATCAATGATCCGTGATCTGAAGACTGGTGATGAGTTTCGTTTCTGGGAGTTTTTGGTGATTTGCTCCATTTATTTTTTGGCTTGTTTTATTTGTCTTTTTTGGTGCATTTTCCTTTGTTTATTTTGGCTTCTTATGGCTTGGTTTGTGAGTCAAAGTTGCCGTAGTTTTTCTTGCTGATCTGTAACCTCTTTTGATTGCTTTTCCTTGCTTTATATAATTGTCTGGGGAGTTCTCCCCTTTCAGTAGACTCCTCAAGGTGAGATGGGACGCTTATACGCATTATGTCCTATTCAGACTAATTACGACCTAGTTTGTGTCATTATGACCCAAATCGACTCCTTATGGAGAAATAGCGCATTATATCCACTAACACGAAATGGACACACCAAGGACCAATAAAACCCATTCTACCTCAATTGCTCCCATTAACTTCTGATTAGACTAATTATGAACCATTTAGCACCATTATAACTCAATTAGACTCAAAATGGGGAAATAAGCCGATTATACCCTTCAATGTCTGATCAAACCAAATATGAGTCATCTAGCGTCATTTTGACACAATTAGACTCCTTCTGAAGAAATATGTCGCATTAAGGGTCTAACGAGATTAATTATGATCCACGTATTGTCATTTTGACCCAAATGACTCGATCGAAATTGATTGTCCCACTATAACCTACTAACACCAARTGGACCCATTCTACCTCAGTTAGTCACATTAATGTCAAATTAGACTAACTATGACCCATTTTAGTGTCATTTTGAGCCAATTGAACTTCTTTAGAAGAAAATAGACCCATTATATCCACTAACACCAAACGTACACTTTAACGACCATTAAGACCCATTCTACCTCAATTACCTTTATTAATGTCTGATTAGACTAATAAGACCCATTTAGTACCATTATAACCCATTCTACCTGAATGACCTCAATTACCTTTATTAATGTCTGATTAGGCTCAATTAGAATCAAATTGGAGAAATAAGCCCATTATACCCATTCTACCTCAATTACCCTGATTAACTTCTTATTAGACTTATTATGACCTATTTAGTACCACTGTAACTCAACTGAACTCTAATTGGAGAAATAAACTCATTAAACCCATTACGTCTCATTAAACCCAAATAGTATCATTTTGACCCAATTAGAGTCTTTATAAAGAAATGGGACCAATTAGGTTTCCAACGAGATTATTTGTGATCCATTTAGTCAAAATGACTCGATTAAAAGAAATGCGCACATTCTACCTACTACGATCAAATGGACCCATTAAGGACTATTCTACGTCAATTAGTCACATTAACGTCTATTTATACTAACTACGACTCATTTAAAATCATTTTGACCCAATTAGACGCTTAAAGAAGAAATGGGCCCATTATGCCCATTAGGGTCTAATGAGACTTATTATGACCTAGTTAGTGTCATTTTGACCCAATTGGACTTCTGGAGGAGAAATAGGCAAAAGTACTTGAATTTTTACCGGGATCTCGTATGCATGCAAAAAAAAAAATTTGTCTTCTATAGTTAAATTTTGCAACCCAAGAGAGGCATCCTTTTGTAGAGCTAAAAGCTGTGAGTTACAAAGGCCGCTATTCCTGGCTTATTCCCCAGATACCGTCATTGCTTCTTCTCCGGGAAAAGAAGACATAGATAATGAATAAATAGGAGTTAATATCATTCCAATTGCCATCACAATATTGGGAGGCTCATTACTTCAATTAGTCCCCATGTCCTCGTTATAGCCCAACCGGAACACATAAACCATACCGTCTTTAACGAGGGCCTAAAAAGTCGAGGTATTTCGAATTGTTTGTTGACACGGACAAACCAACTTTTATTCATTACTCTTCGTAGGAAAATTCCATATGAATTTTCCCCAAAAAAAGAAACTGTATGTGAGAGTTTCCCTTCATACGGCTCGAATCATTCTCAGGTATTGCACGGGTAAACAACTAGTTGTAAATAAAAAAAGTTGTGACTTTTGGAAGAAAAAAATAATTTTGTAAGGGTCCCATCCATACGCACATTTGAGTAAGGGCCCTACTTTTTCTAAAAAAAATATTTCTTTTTAAAATTAAACTTTTCTAAAATTTATTTATTTTTAAATTTATTTTCTTCGTTAGAATTTTTATATTTTTTAAATTTAATTTTTAATTTTTTTAGAAATTTAATATTTCTTAAAAAATATTTATTTCTTTAAAATTTTAATTTAAAAAAAATACAAAACACTATTTTTTTTCCATTCTTAATACAACTCTATTTATTTTCCTTATTCATAAAAAAAATACTATTTATTTTCCTCCTTTCCAATTCAACACGATTTATTTTTCTTCTTCTCAATATAAAACACTGTTTAAATTTGTTTTTTTTCCTCTTCAACCGTACTATATAAACATTTTAAATTTCATATTACCAACGGTTAAAAAAAACACTATATACATCCGAGATTGAGAAAAAGAAATTATTTTCAGCAAATTCTCAAGGATCAATGTCTGTGATCGAGAAAGTTAGATTACGTGTTTTAGTGGAGGTTCGTAGCAGTTAGTGAACGATATGGTAGACTAATTTTTAAATTAATGAAAAAAAATTAAAATTAAAAAAAAAAGTTCGAAACAAAAAACTAAATTTAAAAAAATTACGAAAAAATTAAATTAAAAAAAATTCGAACAATGTTTTTTAAAAAAATAAATTTTAAAAAAAATGTTGGGCCCTTCGCATCTGCCTCCCTATACGTGGTTGTTTAAGGGTGGGACCCACCCTAACAAAATAAAAAAAAAATTCAAAAATCTCAACTTAGAGGAATTTTTTATTATTTTCGCACAGGGCATCAAAAATCTTAGGACCGACCCTGCCGGCTTGAAGCCTACCCCCAGAGGCAGACCCCTTTTATTAGATACAATGGCATAGTCCAACATTACATTCCTCCGTTAAGTTAAAAATATTAGGCTCGTGAAAAATGCAACCGTATTGTAATAACAGAAGTTTAGATTTGTTTTGGCAGAGTGAGTTTGGTAGGCGTGGGCTCGAATCACGTTTCAATAATTTTTTTAGTTTTTAATTGTTAATTTTAGCTTTTTTATATTTTTGAAAAAATTACGATAAAATACTCGAACACGATATACGAAAAGTAAGGAACCAGCTAATAAACAAATGAATTTTTATCTATGACTTGTTAAATAGTACCATAAGCTCCCTGAAACCAAGTATTTCTCAAAACTCAAGTCTAAAAAACCTAATCACACTCCAAAATCCAGCCTGACTTCTTTTAATGAGACGGTGCAAACATATGACATTGAACCTGCAACTTTTATGCAAGAGGTGGACTTGCTTCTTTTAATGCCTTTCTGTGATTTATTTGAGTCATTTACAGAAACAGCCCCTTGGATATCACAATCAACAGTTTTAATTTTATATTTTGAGTATATTACGTTTTTAGTCCCTGTGGTTTGTTGAATTTTTTTATTTCATCCTTATGGTTTTGGAATTATGATTTTTATCTCTATGATTTATAATTCATTACCTTTTTCGTTCTTATGATTAAACATTTATTGTTTTTCTTGTTCTTATAGTTTACAATTTATTTTTATTTTAGTCCTTCACACTTAAAAGTAGTGTTTTGGTCTTAGGAACAAAAATAGAAATGAATTACAAATCATAAGAACGAAAATCGAAATTTCAACCACAAAAATAAAAAAAAATATGCAATTTTTAGCAAACCACATGGACAAAAACGTATTTTACTCTTATATATCTGTTTATTTTTGGAAGTCATGAACAGAGACTATTATTAAAAAAAATTATTTGGAAAAATAGATAGAAAAAAAGGAAAAACATTTGTATGCCTTATATAAGAGCATGTGACATTTGTTATGAAGGTTGGAGGTATTAGACTATTTTGCCAACCAATTTTCAGTAGTAGAAATCAGGATAAATTATAAAAACGGTACGTAAGTTTATTTAAATTTTTATCTTCAAAGGAACATTTATGGGTATAAGGGTTGAAAATATAATTCATTTTACTTCATTCTTCTTAAATAGTTTATTACTTGAAATTATGTTGTTTATAACAGACTAGCAGTGTATTCGCATAATGCAGTGTGATTCTGAAACCTACAACTCAAAGCTTCAAATATGATTTATATTATGTTCTGTTGATTGTTTTTTCTCGGTTTTATTTAATGGTTTTGAAAAATATAAAAATGTGTTACTATTTTATCTCTCTCTCTCTCTCTCTATATATATATATATATAGAGAGAGAGAGAGAGAGATTATATTGTTGGGTTTTAGTTTGCGAAAAATAACCGGATAAAACGCAGCGGAAAAACAGAACCCGGTTACAAAAACATTTAGAAATTTTTTTCTAAATAAAACCCAAAGCCGGATTCATTGACAATTAAAGCGAATCTACACAAACCATAGGGTGTTTAAAATATTTACCTTGTGATTGAAATTGAAACTTTGATGTAGCACTAAGAAACCAAATCAGGTTTCCTCTATCGGTTGTCCACACACGAACACGCTTGGAACTTCCACCGGGTGCTAGCCCAAAAAATCTTAATTCTATAATTGTATTGTAAGAGTTTTGAGGCTATAACTAGTTATCAAAACTCAATCCTCTCCTTTGGTTTATATGGTTAGTTTTCGAGATTGACCATAACTCTTAATAAGGCTTAATCATTATCTAAAATAATTATTTATTTATCCAATAATATCTTATATAATTATCTAAAAACATTTAAGATAATTATATACATACTGGTTTAATCATTATCTAAAATGATTATTTATTTATCTAATAATATCTTATATAATTATCTAAAAACATTTAAGATAATTATATACATATTTATTGATTAAACCTTGTAATTATAATAATCACAAAACGATACACATGTTTAGATTCTTTTTCTTTAGTGGAAGCATACGTGTTCTTTGTGTGCGACCCTTTAGGTTTTAATGGCTCGTTGGCAGTGTATATGGGTGACACGTGTCATGGGTATAACATACAACTTACATTCTCCCACTTACACATGACACACTGTAACACAGACAGTGGTAAGCGTCTAGGAACACGTCACTGCCCCCAACGCTATGTAAATGTGTTTTTTCTTCTAAAAATTTGATTGATCCAATCAATCTTATACTTGAGTCATTCATCATCCCTTTGCTTCACGATATTTGAATTGAACTTCTAAAGCATAAATCTTGCTCATCCTTTATAGTTCAAAATTATATTTCTCGATCCTAACACGTCTTGATTAGACTGGTGCTATTGGTTTAACCAATACATCAATCCATGGCAATGTTAATCAAATTGTGTCATCGAGGGGCCCAAAAATATCTATTTCACCTTGAAAGAAGCAAATCCCATTTTGTATGTACACGAATTATACACAATTTATGTTATGCCTAACATAGTCCTTATGATCACCCGATTAAGGGTAACTTTAAACTATATCAAAGCACAACACTTTTCATGCATTGGGTAACAATGTACATCTCAGGTCTAAGGATAAGAAAGTTTGCTTATTTCAGGACTCACCTTATGATGTCGATCTATGAGGTGATCCTGACTGTGGGTCTTATCCAACACTTGTCCCCGACAAGTGCATGTGACTCAGGTTGCACTCATTGCGCTTCCAACTTGGACTAAGACCAAACTTCACAATGACCTTGATTTATTACTAGTCCCCTGGTAATAATTGGTCAAGGACAATTCTAAATAATATGATCATCATTTTATTTAAGGATACTTAAACGTGCAAAAATTGAACACAATAATGTTTAATGTTGTTAGATCCCATAATGCAAAATGTAAAAAGTAATGAAAAACAATAAATGATGAAGAACCAAAAGACCGATGAAGACATCAAGGCAGAAAAGACTAAGTTTGGATAGATGGAAAGACTAACCAGAGCATCGATAGAAAGACCAACCATCGAACCGATGGACCAAGTGTAACCAGCGGATCGATGGATGATGCGATGGAAAGTGTATTCATCGATACGATGGACAGACTAACACTTAGAAGATTTTCTAAGTATTCATCCAAGCATGCATCGAAGATTTGAAGATAAGGATGAAAGCGCCACGTCAATAATGACACCTGGAGATGACGAATCAACAGCTGGAGTTATAGTTTATCTTGTAAATAGTGATTATCCATGTAAAAGATAAACATTATCCGTTAGCTAGAATATTTGCTAGAAAGTAGCAATAGTTAGTTATCTTAGCATTAGCTAACTAGTATAAATAGACGACTAGGTCTATTGTAAAAAACGCGCATACGTGAGAAGTTTTTMCTTTGTGTTTTAYGTTTTATTATTTATAAAGTAAAACCTTTGAAGCTCAAACTGTTCTTGAATATTCATATTTTACTTTTGAGTCTTCTTAACTTTCTTCATAAAATCACTATAATTTGGTTATTCATAACTAGATTATAAGTGTTATTGAGAGATCTGGGATCAACAATTGGTATCAGAGCCTATTGATTGATTATCCAATCAAACGATCATTTAAAACTCTCAATATTTTAATCTTCTCTCTCTTTAAGAAATTTCTTTTCTTCTTCTCCAAATCTTTTCAATGGCCAACTGGAATTCTGCCTACAACGTTGGTTCTCTCACAAAGCCGCCAACTCTTCAACGTGAGGAGTATCCTCAATGGAAGATAAGAATGGTGAATTTTTTGGAGGGGATGGACAGGAATCTCCTACGATCCATACAGGAGGGTCCTTACATCCCTCAAACTCTTGTTCCAAGAGTTCCAGCAACAAGTACCACGGCCGAAATTCCAGCTTATTACATGATGAAAGAGGAAAGAAATTGGGACGACGATGATAAAGAAAAAGTCGAGACCGACAGAAAGGCCAAGAGACTGATAATAATGGCCCTGCCCAATGAAATGTTTCAATCCCTTGATACATGCTCCACTGTGAAAGAACTATGGGATGAATTGGCTAGTCAACTAGAAGGAGGAGCAAAGACAAAGAAAAATCGTAGAGCACAATGTCTCAACGATTACACCAATTTCAAAGCCCTCCTTGATGAACCCATACAAAAGACCTATGACCGTTTCAACACATTGATAAATCAATGTYGHAGAAAYGATATYATGAGAACCAAGGAAGAAAACAATGTTTTATTCCTGAAAAGTCTAGGCGATGAATAGACTCAGCTATCTATGTCTCTACAAGCAAATCAGGACTTAGATGACTAGTCTCTTCATGATGTGTATGGAACTCTTGCAGCGCAAGAAAGCAATATTATAAAGAAGAAGGTATCCATTGGAGGACCTCTTGCACTTGCTGCCGATGAAGTTGAAAAATCAAGGACCCCTGCCAAAGAACACAAGAAGAAAGGCAAGAAAGCTTTGTTGGTCRAATCAGAATCTGAAGAGGAAACCTCTGATTCAGATGATGAGATTAAAGCGTTCGCCAAATCATTGGCCTTGATTACAAGACAATTTCAAAAGAARTTCATCAGAAAACCCTACGAGCAAAAAGAGTTCAGAAGGGAAAAGTTTCAGTCTTCCTATGATAGCAAGCCATCTAAATTCTATCAGAGGAACGAAAGAAGAGGTGAAAGAGAAGAAAGGGACGATAGAAGAGAAGAGAGAAGAGAAGAACGAAGAGAGGAAAGAAGAGAAGACAAGGAAGGAAGGAAAAATGACCTTCGATGCTTCAGATGCGGAAAGCTTGGTCATTTTTCCAAGGAATGCAAAGGACGCTTGATCAAGGACGCTGATTACTACAAGAACAAATACAAGTATAACTCACGAGAGCGAAGCTTGATGGCCGAAAAAGAAAACCGGGTGTCTGACTCTTCATCTGATGATGAAGATAAGGCACTCATCTGTCTGATGGCCACGTCTAATGCAGAATCATCCTCCAACTCTTACGATCAGGTATGTAAGTCTTACACAAATGAAACCAACTCTGGTCCATCAGAACTAGAGTTAAAGGTAATCTAACTTTCAAAAGATTTCTTAAAGCTAAAAGAAAAWTTAAGTTTTGAAAAATCTGAAAGAATAAAAGCGGAAAAAGAAGCAAGTTTCTACAAAAGAGAAACCGATCTTCTAAC